>NW_027191428.1:209935-224582 GCF_041956435.1 Mycothermus thermophilus
CCAATCACAGATCGCCCGTTTGCAGGAAATCGGCCAACATCATCATGTCACGGGCTACCTGCATCATGCTCGCGGGAATGGACAGCGAAGAACGTGGGGAGGTTCTGCAGGCCGGTCTGGAGATTGACAGAGTGCAATTGAAGCTTACACAATGAACCTCCACTCCACACTCTCGCAACTAAGGGTGGGTTCCCCGCTGATTACATAGGTGTAGTCCAAGCAACGCAAGTATCTTCCATCAGAACCCGGCGGAAGGCCGCACGAAATAGCCCCATCTTGCCCCATGTTGCAGCTGATCGGAACATCAGTTGAGGCATTGACCTGCTCATCCGCCAACACGGCCAATATCAACCCGGAATAGCCATAGTCTGACACTGGCGTGACATACAACTTGAGCCGAGGGTCGCTGACCAGGTCCGGCTGGCCTCCGCTGACTGGAAACACCCATTTGATCCGCTTGAGAGTAGTGAGCAATAGCGCACCATCGTTCGTGTGCCAAGCGTAGTATCGTTGAGTCTCACTGGGGCCCAACGTGACTTGCCAGGACCCCTCGACGACAGCCGTCTAGACGGGAGTCGGCGTGGGGGCGACGGTGGTGGTGGTGGTCGTCGTGCTGGTGGCAAGTTCGGTCTCAGTCTCGAGGGGAACCGTCCACTGCACAATCTGGCAGCCACTGGGAGTCCCCTCGACTGTCGACATGAACACGAACAACGAAGTTCCACAGGCCCGGTACTGCGACCAGCCTTCCCGTGGATCGTCGCAGATAACTCGCCCGTCCTCGTCCGTCTTGCAGATCAGGGGCGTGTTTCCAAGACCAGAACTCGCTTCCTCGTCCGTCATAACGGCAATTTGCACCCTGTCGGCAGTTGTTTTCGCGATTCGCACAGCCCAAAGCTTGCGCTCGGGTTGGTCAACCATGTACACCTGGCCGCCGCCCAGGGGAAATGCCCATTTGGTCTCGGCAGTCTCCGTCAGCCGCCCGGTCAAGAGACCTGCATCCCAGTTGTAGTATGCGGATGGATTTGTCGAGATTTGCAAGTGACCCTGGGTGAGAACCGCAACGGTCGTAGTCGTGGTCGTCGTGGAGGTGATCACCTCGGTCTCGGTGGTGTCAAGCCTGAACTGCATAGGACTGCAACCCTCCGGCGGAGAAAACGCGCCCACAAAGACCATGAATCCGCAGGTAAAATAATGCGACCAGCCCTCCCTAGGGTCGTTGCAGATGAGAGACCCGTCCTCTTGGGGACTACATATCACAGGGAAATCTATGTCTGGGTTCACATCCTCGTCCGTGAACAAGGTGATGAACCCATAGTCGGGTAGAGTAGATTCCTGCATGTCCCGAAGCCACATCTTGCGCCCGGGCTGGTCCACCATGTACGGCTGACCGCCATCCGGAGGCACCACGAATGCAGTTTGCTTGTCCAGCTCCGTCGACTGGCCCCTCTGGTATTCCTCATTAAAGCCCCAGTAGAAGTAGCTGCTATCAGGCCTTACGACTTGCAAATACGCCTGGGTGGGAACCACAACGGTGTTGGTGGTCGTCGTCGTGCTGGTGAGCAGCTGAGTGTTGGTAGCAGTAAACGTGGTTGTCTTAGAGGCTTCGATCTCCCAAGTCGTGCTGGTTTCGGTCACGACGACACCGTCGGTCGACGAGACAACCTCTGTCTCCGTAGCAGTTTCAGTGACGGTGGAGGTGCCCGAAGTGAGCGTGATGGTGACGTAGGCGTCGCTGGCGGCACCAATGCATGAACAAGCGGAAGAGAACTCTTCGCTGTTGGCGCAATTGGTCGCGAAAGGGAGAGCGATGGCAGAGGTGGTCTCTGGGGTGGAAGTGGTCGTCGCTGTCACGCGGGGCACGCAACTGCGGCGCCTCCGGTTCCTGCGCCTCTTCGCGTGGCGGCCGTCGCGTTTCTTCACAGCTGGAAGTTGGGGAGCCGCCGTCACTGTCGCTGTCTCAGTGATCCAGATGGTGGATGTGGAAGCTTGGCGGGCTGTCGTTTGCGCCTCCGTCTCCGTGACCACCACGGTGTCGGTCGAAGTTGAAGGCGTGCCGGCCACTCTATCTGTCTTCGTCTCTGTGACGATAATGGTGTCGGTGATGGTGGTTGCGTCGCTGACAGTGGTGGTCAAGCTCGAGACGGAGGTGTCCCACTGAGTAGTGGTACTAAAGGCTTGGTCGACTGTAGTGGGCAGAAGGGTGCTGGTGATTGTAGACATGACGGTATCCACCGTACTGTGACAGTTAGTGAGGTGATCGGAACATGACACAGCCGTGATCCGGCCACGCAAAGACTTACTACGAAGTAAGGGTCGCAGGAGCCCCAAACGACGAAGTGCATGCGTCATAGTAAACAACTGGGTTCTGGTCAAGCAGACCAGCGACCTGCTCAACGCAGCTGTTGACCAGACATATCGGGCTGATGGCGTTGGCGAGCGCGACGGCCACCATGATGGGCAACGAGCGGACCGTGAGCAAAAACCACGGATGGAATGACGGGCTTCCCAAGAGCAAGGAGCCAAATGTCGTGGGTGCTTCATTTTTAAGGGAGGGCGACTGTGAACCCCATAACCCGGAAGACCCTCTTTGTTAGTGTTCAACATCCATGTATTCACTATTGATTGAATTTTGCGCTCCCGAGGGATGAGCCGGATGGAGTGGATGTTTTTCTCTAATCTAATACCCTGTGGGTTCTTTCAGCCGCAAATCTCCATGGGGTGAAGCACAAGGTCCACTAGGATGGGGTTTGAGCCTCCTGCCCTGACAGAAAAGACACATAATTATCATACTGTTTATCTCCCATGACCCGACAAATTGGCTCCGTTGTCATCATACCCAGCGCCGGCGAGCCGATCGAGCTCTAGGTATAATTACCATTTGGGCGGACCTCCATCTTGAAGGTTTTGTGAGAACCCGGGGGACAGCATCAAGGAAGCTCATGGTCGACTCCCATAACCTCCAGCAGGGAAGAACCAATAGTAAGATTTTAGTATCGTTTCCATTGGCGAGTCAGATCCCATCGTCATGAGCGACCTTAGACCGTTTTCCGCGTCGCGTAAGGCACTGTCAGAGCTGATACAAGTCCAGATTGGATGTAAAAAAGGCCGGGTCCAGGTCCCGTGACATGCTTGACCGTGGAGCCTCGATGGGAAAAGATGGATCTGGACCTCCTGTCATGTTTGCTCATGCACGACAAGGGAAATCATGCACGACACAGGAGAGAAAAGAGACTTTATGAGGTGTCAATCATGAAGTGGAATTGGATGCTGAAGAAAGCCCATGTACTACTCCGTCAAAGGAGCTCTTGAACAGTTGCTCGCTCTCGGAATCGATTTTGGGGCCGGGGCTGCTAAGCTTAGAACTAGTTACCTAATCAGGCAATCACGTGAAGTCAAATGCCGGAACATGGGGGACGGTGGGGTGCATGTTCTTGGCGGGTCAACGTCAACCCTCCCAGCATTGCAGGCATCCGCTGACGCCATCTGGCCATGGAGTGAGGTTTCCCAAATCAACAATTTGAAGCTAAATAAATACGAGCTTTAGCTTCCTCCAGCTTAATTAATTAGCATTCGGGAATGAGAATCACAAGTGTGATGGGAAGATGCACCTCCTTGCATCCAGTCCATTCCATCAACACCAACCTGACATCTGCGCCCAAACGAAGTCGCATCCTCTCTGGTTTCTGGCAGGAATGTCCTATCCTGTTATTCTGGTGCATGACAGTCGACTCTATGAAGTGATGCGCCACGAGGATGGGCAACAGAAACTCGAGTGCCACCACAGATAGAAAGTCATTACAGCCAGGAGATAGGTACTGTAGCTGTCCCTTTTCGAATTGCTCGCCGCTATGTATGTACGTCCCTATATTTCTACCATTATGTGCTGCAGCCATTGACGGGGCTATGCCGTACATGGTATGTAAAGCTGTACCCTCACAGGAGATGTAGTTGAATACAGTCCTGCGCTTGGAATGAGCGGACACTCGAGCTAGTCCTTCACATCCACATTGCCGACGAACTTGGGAGGGTGAAACCAGTCTCCAACAAAAGGCTGGGCACTTGAGACTTTTGCCAGTGAGCGAGGACCAACCGCAGTCATGAACAACAAAAAGATCTGGCCCTCAGGGTCAAGAACCCGACTCAAAGATCTAAAGGTATGGTCTATTCAACCATACTAGACGCGAAAAAAGATGGAGAAGACGGTGGAGCGCTCCCAAGCAGGCGGTACTACTACTATATTATTCCCCGGAATCCTTCACTCCCAGCTGTTTGGTGCGCTGCAGGTGGCCGTTCTGTTTCATGCATACACCAGGTGTCCTGACGAGATCTCATGAAGCGCATCACGCAAGATCATCGATGTCTCAGCCCAACAGCCCAACACCATGGTTGCAGTCAACGCAACTCGGGCCGCAGGGCTGGGAACCCAAAAATCAAAGTGACATCGCGAAGAGGATGACGATGATGTCACCGGGAATGGCCTTGTTCGCCAAATCAACAAGCCCGTTTGGAGAGTTTGAGGTCTCCTTGGCTGTGCGATGTTTGGGTCTGGCCGTGGATGAGGGAGGAAGAGATAGTTTGTAACTAGCTACACTACCTGTGGCGAGGGAGACTATGGTGAGACGATGGCGACGAGTCTACCCGACATCGCGTGTGTCCAACTCGGCTCATTCGTGAGGGCGGAGGCGAGGGAATGCCAATATCAAATTGATAAAGGCCGACCTTGACTGGGACGGGCCGCGAGACACTCGGGAACAAAGAGCTGGGACCTTGGAATTTTGGAGGATAATACTCGAAAGTCCCTTCATTGCGAGTGGCGTTGCCAACTTCCTTCCAACTCGCTTTCGCCATCTTGGAGGAGTTCACGTAGGTCCGGGAGACCATTGACATTAATCAGCAAGACTCCCAAGATTCCCCACGGTGACAGCGCACTCGTTTCTTTTTTTTTTTTCATCATGACAAGAAACGGGAATGAATAGAATACTACCTTGTAGTATGTAACCCCCACGGACCCTCCTATGCAGTCAAGGATGGGATGGGCCGAGGTCCTGTCAAGTCGGATAGGTTCCGTACTACAACCCTTGTTTAATATAGGTGTATTCCGTCCAAGTATCCCAGTCTTCCCGGCTGGGTTATCACATGTGGAGTTCCGGAGAATGACTGAGGCTGGTCCGGATTTACCCAGGTAGGGGACCCGACCTAGCTGGCACCTCTCCCACAACTTCACCACCACATGGGATATACCATCTGGGCCGTCGAGATGCTCGTACGACGGCGAGCAGACTTCCCTTTACAGTACGTCACACCGCCCGCAAAGCTTGCCAGGTTGAAGTAGAGACTCTTTGATGTTTGCATCCAGCTCAGTCGAGTTCGAGGATGTCGGAGATAAGAGCGCCAGACCCGAGCGTTCCAAGGACCCGGGACGCGGTTTTGATTTGCGCGAGGTGGTATGTCGCGAATGCAGCGCGGAGCACACAATCATGTTCGACCAAAAACGATGAAGTTGTCCGTAGCCGAGGATTGCGTGCCCGGTACACGGTAGCCGTGCGGCGAGGTGTGCCAACCAGATGGGCGGGGTGCGCAGCAACCTATGCAGCACGTCATCCTCGAGGTTTGTCAACGCCATCTTGTATCCCGACCAAGCTCTCCAACCAACATGCCTTTACATGTCAACCATGGTAGTCCCAAACCTTGAAGAAAATGCAACCTTCCCCAGGCCGTCACGCTGTGCAAATCAGCGTGGGTGATCGCGCGATAGATAAACCCCAGGCTCGGGTCCGTCAGCGACATGGCGCAACTTCTCGGCAGCTTTGCAACATGCGCACTGCGACAGGGGACAACAACATCACCATTACGATGGATGTGAGTATAAAGATGGTAGGGTTACTTCCGCGGAAATGTGTCGTGTAGCACAATCGAGAGCCAACATTCTGCGTCGACATCCTGCAGGAGCTCTGAGACAATGTCGGACAAGAAGGACAACGCTGTCGTCGACACGACGGCTGTCGACAAGGAGAAGGTTGCCGTCCAGGCCAATTCGACCTCCGGGTCTGGCTCGGCATCCGTCCGGTCGGGCGAGAACAATACCGACGACGAGGGTTATGGCTCGACCCACGACCACATCTTCTCGGACCCAAGCACAGCCGAGTATTGGCGCGGTGTGTACGAGAAGGCCGGCTATGAGAACCGCCACCGTTTTGACCCTACCTTCACATGGACGGCCCAGGAGGAGCGCAAACTCGTGCGCAAGATCGATCTTCGCATCATGCTTTGGTGAGATTCCCTCATTGAGAATCTGCACGAGAACGTCCACTGACAGAGGCCAGGGCCTGGATTATGTTCTGCGCGCTCGACTTGCACCGGAAGAACATCAGCCGTGCCATCTCAGATAACATGCTTGCTGAGCTTGGTGAGTCCTCCCCATATAATCACTACCAGAGGAAGAGCTCCATTCTGACATTGCACACAAGGCATGAACACCAACGACTTCAACTATGGCCAGACCATCTTCCTCGCTTCCTTCCTCTCGGCCGAGCTTCCCAGCGGCCTCATCAGCAAGAAGCTCGGCGCCGATCGCTGGATCCCGTTTATCATGGTTGGCTGGTCCATCACTTCTGGTGCCCAGGCGTTCCTCAAGAACAAGGCTGGCTTCTACGCCATCAAGGCCCTGCTCGGCCTGCTGATGGGCGGCTTCATCCCCGACATTGTGCTTTGGCTCACCTACTTCTACAAGTCCAACGAGCTGCCGACCCGCCTGGCATGGTTCTGGACGGCGCTCAGCACTTGCAACATTGTCGGTTCGTTGCTTGCTGCAGGCATCCTTCAGATGCGCGGCATCAACGGCTGGTCAGGCTGGCAATGGCTGTTCCTGCTCGAGGGTCTCTTTACCCTCATCATCGGCATCTTCTCGTGGGGTCTCATGCCTCCCGGCCCGTGCCAGACTCGCAACTGGTTCCGCGGCAAGGATGGCTGGTTCTCTGAGCGCGAGGAGTACATCATCGTCAACCGCCTGCTGCGCGACGACCCGAGCAAGGGCGACATGAATAACCGTCAGGGTGTCACCCCGAAGCTGTTGTGGAAGACGCTCCAGGACTGGGAGATGTTCCCGCTCTACCTGATCGGCCTGACCACCTACATCCCTCCTTCGCCGCCTGGCACCTATCTGTCCTACATTCTGCGCCGCCTCGGCTTCTCCGTCTTCCACGCCAACCTGCTGGCCATCCCGTCGCAGTTCATGTTCGCCGTCAACCTGCTCATCATCACTTGGATCTCGAAGCGCTTCAAGGAGCGCGCCATCATCTCGTCGTCGTCCAACATCTGGATGCTGCCGTGGCTCGTCGCCCTCGTCGCGCTCCCCGCCGACGCGTCCAACTGGGTCCGCTACGGCCTTCTTACCGGCCTGCTGTCGTACCCCTACTGCCACGCCATCCTGGTCGGGTGGAACGCGCGCAACTCCAACGCGGTGCGCACGCGCGCCGTGTCGGCGGCGCTGTACAACATGACGGTACAGAGCGGCAACATCATCGCCAGCAACATCTACCGCGAGGACGACCAGCCGCTGTACCGCCGCGGAAACAAGATCCTGCTCGCCATCACCGTCTACAACATTGTGCAGTTCTACCTGGTCAAGCTCTTCTACATCTGGCGCAACAAGGTGCGCGAGAGGAAGTGGAACGCCATGACCAAGGAGGAGCAGGAGGACTATGTGCTGAATACCAAGGACGAGGGTCTCAAGCGGTTGGATTTCCGGTTTGCTCATTAAGCTGGAGGAGGAGATACCTTGGATACCCGTGGGGATAGGAAGGTCGGCGTGGTGGATGGTGGTCTTGGATGCATGTTGACTAGCTGATATGATTGGTGATGGTGATGAATTTCATGATACCGATGCCTTGAACCTTGGATCGCTGGCCCAAATTCGGCCCCCTTCGCGTTGACAGGTTGTGATCCATGTATGGGGACGTGAGTTGTAGCTGCGGTGAGGCTAGAACCAAGCGCTATTGGAGCTTGGGCCATTTGGCCAAGATTTGATGCCATCGAGCTAATGGAGGGTTAGGGTAGAGATGATCTTATTCTGTGCTTGGCATCAGGTTCATCTCTGCGAAGATGAACCCGAAGATGAACCCTGATAGACCACGGAGGAGTTGCTTAACTCGGTGAAATGTTTATGCAAGCCGCTATGATATATCACGGACACAAAATACGGCATTCCATCGCGTCTTTTTCTCATCTCGCCATTCTTGACCCTGCCCCTTCATGGATGCACGTGGGTTGGTGGTTGGATGGCCATGCGGACGGACAAAGGTCCGTTCCAGGCTCTTTTCATCATGCTCCAACGCACAACAGCCCCGCTTAGGTTAAAAGGAGGAACTCAGATTCAGCAGCCAGTGGGGATTGCAGAGTTCTGGCATGCTTTTATTCGGCTGCAGCAGTGGTTTTTTGCGCCCAATGAGGCCGGAAATGTTGTAGAGTCCAGAAGACGTGAGATAACCATCCCACGGAATCTCAGAAGAAATGTGCATCCGTTTTCTGGGCCTGTCATGAGCTGGGAACTCAAAAAGGGTCAGATCTAAGATCACGTTCACTTCACAAGCTCCTGACGGCGGACTGGCCCGTTCCACAAAGTCATGCCCCTGTCTGGGGTCCAGCTGTTGTCCAATCCCACGTTCCAATTGCTGGGGGCGACCCCATTTCCCCCTGATCTGGGGGCAAGCGCACCGCGGCAAGGAATCTGGGCTCCGTTCGGGAAGGCGCAAGCCCAAAGAAGACCTGGGGGCGCACCCACCGCCTTTCCAGCTTCTTTTCTTCTTGTGTCCAATTGGCACACCTCCAAGACATCAAGTGGGGCTTGACCCCAAGGAAAGCTCGACAAGTTCAACATTTTGTGTTCCTCCTGGTCTTCGCGGACGCCAAACCGTTGTTCAGGTCGCATTGTTTCGAGCAGCCAGCGCCCGGCCTGTCCGGTTTCCTGACGCTCTCTGGCTTCCATCGAAACCCCGTTTTTCTTCCAAAACTTGGGTTGTGGTCCTCTCGTTCTCTCCACTTATTGACTGGTCCTCAGCTGTTTCTTGACAGCCAGTTGTGGCACTTGAAGCCGCCCCGCCGACTTCACACCAACGAGCCGCGAGCGGAGCACTTACTGCGTTGCATCTCCCCCGATACAAGCGCGAAAGGGTAGTGACACCTTGGCGGCCGTCCAGACTGGGGTCTGGTTGCAGCGGGATACTGCCGTCCGTTGCAGAATCTCTTCGCCCGACGGCTTTCTCCTGTCCCAACTTCCTCTCCAACCCGTCCACCAGTTGATCAAGTCGGTCCCTATTGACTCCTCCGACCCGAGCCATCTCCAAGCTGCCCTCGACGGACCAGGCGACGGCGACCATGAGCTCTTCTCCCGGATCAACATCAAACAATGCCGCTAGAGGTACAGCCAAGGCCGCGGCCCGCGGGGCCCGGAAACCAGAAAAACCACAGCACATGAACGGTCCGCTCTACAAGCAAGCCAACAGCAACGTCGTCCTCGTACGCCGCGTCAAGAGGAAAAACGAGAGCCCAATGAAGCAATTAACGCGGTGGTTCGTCGATAATCAGATCGGTTCGTCTGTCCTCCTTCCGGGGAGCTCTCCGGTTCGGCGCTGCGTGCCAGAACATACGCTGACCTGGACTAGGCTTCTCCTTCAACCTCCTCGCCCTCCTCTTCCTCGCCCACGGCATGCCGCGCGCCAGGGACTACACCTCCAAGTACTTTCACCTCTCGTACTATAACCCCAACACCGGGAATTACGGCATCGGCTGGAACGATGGTCACCTCATACTCTTTTGCGTCGTCCTCCTGACCGGCCTGCGCGCCGCCGCGATGGAGTATATTCTCGCCCCCTTCGCCAAATCGCAGGGCCTCAAGAAGCGCAAGGACATTACCAGGTTCAGCGAGCAGGCCTGGATGTCCATCTATTACGCCGTGTTTTGGCCCCTGGGTCTTGTAAGTCGCCTCCGTCCCGGTTGCAAGTGACTCATGGCGATGGGATGAATAATATCTGATATCTCTATCCACAGTACGTCTACTCAAAGTCTCCGGCGTATATGGATCTCCGCGAGCTCTGGACCGGTTGGCCCAACCGTGAATTGACGGCTCTGATGAAGGGCTACATGCTCGCCCAACTCGGCTTCTGGTTGCAGCAGCTTGTCGTCATTAATATCGAAGAGCGCCGCAAAGACCACTGGCAGATGTTTACCCATCATATCATTACCAGCACCCTCATCTACACCTCATACCGTTATGGCCACACCCGCGTCGGCAACCTCATTTTGGTCCTGATGGACGTATCTGACCTTTTCTTGGGGGTACGTAGTCATTTGTCATATTTTCTTTTCGTCATTCCGGTCCGCCAGCTAACATGAAGCAGACTGCCAAGTGCCTCAAATACCTCGGCTACCACACCATCTGCGACGTCATGTTTGGCATCTTTATGCTCTCGTGGCTTATATCTCGCCACATCCTCTACATGACTGTCTGCTACTCGGTGTGGAAGCACACCCCGGAGATCATGCCGACTGGCTGCTTCCGCGGCATCGGCGACCGGATTGAGGGACCCTTCGAGCCGCCGAGTGATGGCGGTTTCCGCTACCTGCTCGAGCCTCTCTGGGACAACGACGGCATGTTCTGCTACAACAAGACCGTCAAGTGGTCGTTCCTCTCCATGCTGTTGTTCCTGCAGTGCCTGACCATCATGTGGTTCGCGCTCATCGTCCGCGTCGCCATTAAGGTGATCAAGGGAGCGCCTGCGGAGGACGTGCGGAGCGATGACGAGGGCGCCGGGGCCGAGGATGAGGAAGAGGACGTGGTGTACGAGGAGGCTGCTCCCCTCGAGGAGGAAGTGGGCGTGGAGGAGATTGATCTGAAGAACTGGGAACGCAGGTCCGGCGTCCGCAGACAGGTTTCTCCTATTTCGGCCACCACCGCCGTCAGCCTACCGGGTCATAGCGATCGCAAGGAGCTGCTCGGGAGGATTGGGTGCGAGAAGCAGGTCGAGTGAGCTCAAGGATTTTTCTCTTTTTGCTTTTGCATGTTTGAATTGCGCTTTCTTTGGCCGGGGCATGGAGGCTGGTTATAAGGGGGATTGCTCGGGCCTGGGTGGGTTTTAGAGAGGGGCGTCCACAGGTGGCTGGTTCTGCCTAGAGGTGGTACATAACTTATCTCCCTATCTACCCAAGTGCTTAGCAGCTATCTATGGTTTAGATAGCTCTCTCGGAACAAAAAAGAGTTTGGCTCGGGATGGTATAGAAGGATGAAGATTTGGTCTTGAGACACTACATACACTGTGGGCTGCACTGGATTAGAGGTGAAGGAGACTTGATGGTTCTAGTACAAACTTTTAATAATAGATTAGTTGCCGGTGTTGGTTTCTTTTTAATGCACTTGGACGTTCATAGAGGTTTGGTCAACGGAAACTAAAAGATTGGAAGCTGAGGCGGCTGTGACGAGTATCGAGCTGTTCGTCTTGCGAATGTTCTGGTGATTTTGGTCAACCTTCCCTGAGCCACCTCGAAGGTTTCATCACGAGCTCAACTGCCTTGTAATTGACGAAGCACGGGAATCGTTATTAACTACCAGCAGAACGGGGAAATATATGCCGTGGTCCAGATCCTAGATCCGTGCCTCGGCACCTGATCGCGGGAAGTAGTGGGGATCATATAAACAAAATACTACTATGGCACTATAGCCACGTTTTTTCCTCCAATACCGCCCGCCCCAACGTCGGAGGTTTGCATGAAACAAGATGCTTCCCTTCCCCGGATTTGCGGAGACCACGGAGGTCCAACGGCCGCGAGAACAATACTTACCAAACACGGTCCTGGATCCGAACGGCGCGCTTACAAGCTTACAAGAGCCGAGGGGGTATTAACCGCTGGGTTGCGCAATATGGACATAGTCGCGATACGAGTATATATTTCAGGCTTCTCTCTCAGTATGAACGGTGGTTGAGCGTGGGACCTCATCGCCGCGCTGAGCACGCCATTCAATTGCTGGTTCTCCGAATTTTCCGCCTTCTTGATTCAAGACGTCAAGGCTGCTTTTCTGACTTGTCCACAATGCTGTCTCTGTCGACTCTTGCCCTGGCCGGCCTCGCCGTCGTTGGCACACAGGCCACGCCGGTCGAGGTGGCTCGCCGGGCGACCCCTACCGTCTACCTTGCCGGTGACAGCACCATGGCCAGGATGAGCGGCCAGCACCAAGGTGAGTTGTGCTGCCAATGATCCTTACGTCACTATTACAGAGAGAAGCTTACACCTGCACCAGGCTGGGGCGAGTATCTCTCGCGCTACATCACCCTGCCCGTGGTCAACAAGGCCATCTCGGGCCGCTCGGCGCGCAGCTTCACCAACGAGGGCCGCTTCGCCGAGATTGAGCGGCTGCTGCAGCGCGACGACATCGTCATCATCGAGTTCGGCCACAACGACGGCGGCTCGCCCAACAACGCCAACGACAACGGCCGCAGCGCCTGCGGCGGCACCAACTACGAGGTCTGCCGCTCCGGCAAGACGGGTGAGCTCGTCTACACCTTCAACCAGTACATTGAGACGGCGGCAAGGTCCTTCATCAACAAGGGCGCCAAGGTCATCATCTCGTCGCAGACCCCCAACAACCTCTGGGAGGGTGGCACGTATTACGGCGGTGCCCCGCCGCGGTTCGTCCCGTACGCCCAGCTCGCGGCGCAGAGGGTCGGCTATGGCGCGAGCTTTGTGGATCACTTCCAGGCTGTGGCGAACATGTTCAAGAGGTTGGGCAACCAGGCGACGAACGCCCTCTTCCCGGTCGATCATACGCACACGAGCCCGTACGGTGCGGACCTGGTCTGCCAGGCGTTTGTCCAGGCGGTGTGGAGGGACTTTAATGGCACGACGCCGCTGAAGCAGTATGTGAGACAGCCGGTGCCGAATGTGTTTTGAGTGAGGTGAGAGGAAGGCGGTGGTGTAGGTGGTTCAAGGGGTAAAGAGGAGTTGGAGGTTGTAGTCTGGTACTTTGGACATTTCAATGTATATAGCTGAAGTGCGATCATGAGATTATGAGACGATCCCAATGGTTCATCTGAACCTTGATATTTTGGTCAGGGAACAAACGTTCTCTGATGTTGCGGTTACCAGACCCCGGAACCCGGGAACCACTCTCCGGTCCGGATGCAGGACACCGGTCGGAGACGGCTTGCACCGGCTTTCCCTCTCCAATCCGAACACACCCGGAAGCTGTGTCAAACACAGGGCGTGGTTCAACATTGTTTACTTCCGATCTCGGTCCTAGCTAAGAACTTACTTCTAAAAAGTTTACTCAAAGAAATCACAACACACCCAACCTACAGAATGGCGAACCCACTCCCTCGCCGGGTCCTCATCACCGGCCTCAATGGCTACATCGCCGCACACACGGCCGCCGTATTCCTCCGGGCCGGCTACGCTGTGCGCGGCACCGTCCGACGCACTCGCACCCCGAACGTCGACTCGGTGGTCCGGGCGCTGGCGCCGTATCATGACGGCAACCGCCTCGAGGTCGTCGAGGTTCCTGACATAGGCGCAGACGGAGCTTTTGATCGGGCTGTTGAGGGTGGGAATTCCCCAAACAAGATCCAATGAATTGAACAATACAAACACTATTATACGGAAATTGACATGATTCTACCCCAGGAGTCCAAGCCATAGCGCACCTCGCCAGCCCCGTCTCCATGACCGAGACGGACCCAACCCCAATGATGCGCGCCGCCGTCCAAGGCACCACCTCACTCCTAACATCCGCCCTGGCCGAGTCAACCAAACCACTCTCATCCTCCTCCTCATCATCACCCCTCCGATCCGTCGTCTTCATGTCCACCATCAGCGCCATCTTCTCCCCCAACCGTCCTGCCAACCACATCTTCACCGAAGCGGACTGGAACGACGCCGCTGAGGCGGCACTCCAGCGTCTCGGCAAAGACACGCCGGGATACGTGGTCTACCAAGCCAGCAAGACCGCAGCGGAGAGGGCTTTTTGGCGGTTCGCTGAGGAGGAGAGGCCAAGGTTTGGGATGGTGGCGTTGTGTCCTGCGTATGTCCACTCCCCCAAGTTCTCGATTTTGCTCGATATAACATGTGGTGTGTTAACGGAGAAGACAGTCCTGTCCTCGGTCCGCCGTTCTACCTCCCCACCCCTCTCTCCTCTCTCAGCATGCGTGTCCGAGACATCCACAACGTCCTCCTCGGCGGACCCATCCCAGCTTTTGACTCGCCTGTTCGCGGCACGTTTGTTGATGTGAGAGATGTTGCGGAGTTGGTTCTTCGTTCTGTTGAGATGGATCTTTCCCGCTCCTCTCAGGGGAAAGGGCCGGGCGATGACAACGGTGATGGCGGGTTCACTCGAGAGAGGTATCTCCTTGTTGGACAGTCAGGGGTCTCGCCGAAGGCTATGGCTGAAGTGCTTCGAGAGGGGTTCCCTGAGAGGAAAGGGGTCATTCGCACCGCTGGAAAAGCGGGAGAAGCAACAGGGCCGGTTGGGTTGGCCGCGACGTGGAGGTTTGATGCAAGCAAGGCGGGGAGGTTGTTGGGGAGGGAATGGACGGGCTTTAGGGAGAGTGTGATGGATAGTGCGAGGGCGTTCATCACTCATGATGAAGAGTCTGCATAAGTAGGT
>NW_027191428.1:226536-361877 GCF_041956435.1 Mycothermus thermophilus
GGTCCTTGGCTTAGGTAATACTTGGTCAACGGTCAAAATATGGACAACGAGACACATCTTGCAAATTAAAGGCTAGGTTATCAAAGCCTCTGTTCAGATAGGATGACAAGACTTTTTTTTTGAGAAACTTGGATCATGTTGAGACACGGCAAGTACATCAAGGACATGAAGAATTCATGGACAACAACAAGGGAGATAATGAACAAAGTATGCCGAGACTGGATTTGGGGTACAATCACTCCAAACATGGTTGGAAGGCCATGAGGTGATAGTTGACAACTATTAGTGACTATAATTAGACTTTGATTTCATTTGAGATACCAAGCCGTCACGGTTATTATCTAAAGATCTCCTTCCTTCTCCCCTTCCTCGCAGTGGTCATGATTGAAGAACCACCCTTCTTCAACCTGGAATCCGTCGAATTCAGGCCACAATAAGCCATCGTGTTGTTGTTCCCATCATCCCATCATTTCAGGAGAACGCGTCAGTTCGGTGGCATCAATGGTGTATACGGGCTCGGGAAGTCGTAAGACATCACACGTGATGTGAGACAGAGCCGAATCTGAAGTAAGCCCAGACCGGTCGGGGGCAGACCAGCGTGAAACGTAAAAATACGGCACTTGCAGGAACCGGGATGTCTCTGTAGTATCATCCAGAGCAGGCACATTGACTAGTGTGCTCAGTTGGGCTTCTTCTTGAGAAAGGACTGCTTCAACAATCTCAGATACCACATTCTGATATGCGCATCGTCAAGGGGTAGGTTTGCAACTGGGCTTACCCTGTTCATGCTTCAGGCAAAGCGCGGTCATAAGTTCAGGTATATTAGGCATGTCCTTGCTGGAAGCCTCCTTCTTGATCCTGTATATAGAGTCGGGTGAGAGGTCCAGCTTCCGATATCTCAGGATCTCCAATGCTTTTGCAAGATTCGGGTCATCATTTAGCGACTCGGATTGTAGGCCATGATCTTTGATCCTTCGGATGGGTATGATGACGGCATCCGCATTGGTAATTTGAACTCGTTCCGTTGAGAGAACAAGAGAGAGCATTTCCACGGATCCAGTTCGAATCGTGTCAAGAACCAGGCCTTCATCAACCAGGGCAGCCCAAGGCTCATGGGCAAGCAGCTCTTCGAGTATGCCTTGTTGAGAGTCGCGCACAGCCCTTGTCAAGTGTCTCTTGTCAGCCATGACACCGTCTCGAAGTAAGACACTGACAGCTGGTAGGAATTTATGGGTAATGGCCGCTTCCAGCACCGTGGAATTAATCCAGTTGGGAGCCTTATTAGGTTTGGGCTGCGACAATAACACTTCAAGGAGCTCCAAGTTTGTGTGCTTGATGGCGCTCGTTAAAACGTTTTCCAAGGTGATGGGACGGTGACGACAGTTGACTCCTTGAGATATCAAAAGTTTGCAGACGTCAACATGGTTATGCTTCGCGGCACTCGCCAGAGCATTCAAGTACTTCCGGCTCTTCCGATAGGTGAGCTCAAAATTAGGACTCCGAATTCGCACGAGATCGTTGGGGCCATGGTCAAGAAGTGATTGGACCAATGTGACATCTCCTCTCTTTGCTGCCTCGCAGAGCGTTGGTGGCTTTGTCGGAGTGAGTTTGGGGAAGCTGACTTCTTCGGATTCGGTATGGTACTGCTTGTTGTGCGACTTGAGCTTCGCTGGGTTGTCAAATCCAATCCTGGAGGCCCAACAATCCTCGATGTGGCAGTGAAATGGGAGCTGGTGTCGGAACATATGTTTCTCCCGCATTTCCTCCGTTTCCATGCCCTCCATAAAATAGATGCACCAAGGCTTCGGGCACTTGTACCTCAGTCGTGTCCCGTAGAATGTGTCAACGACCTCTTTGTCTTCAGAGTCGAGATTCTCGTGCGCAAGCCTTTCGATGTGCCGTCGGATGGCGATTGTTCGCGTTTCAAGTTTGAAACATGCGTTTCTTTCAATGTCGTCTCCTGAAAGGTTGTGGATCGCGCGTTTAAGCTGCTCCGGAGTCACAGTGTTGTCAAAGTGCCCCTCTAGCTTCGATGGGAAGCCATAATGCTGCAAGAACTGTCCCCCTAACGAGACAAAGGTACCATCCGGTAGGCCTGCCGAATTCGTCCAGTCAAGCAAATGGCCATACCAGCACTGAACCACGTAGTCCAGAAGGCCATAGTAACCGCTTCGTGCGTGCGATAACCCTTGACTTTCATCGTCAAGTCTCATAAATGGTTGAGACACCAAGTATTTCAAGCACAAGATAGCGAACTCGGTATTCCCACGGTCAATGTTGATCTGCGGCTGCCGGGACAAGTACCTGTGGCGAAGGAGGAAAACCTAATTAGCATGTCGCTCACTTCAGTCATCAAAGGATTTACACCTACCTGCGAGCAGTCGAGTGAACAATGCGAACGGCGTTGTCCGGGTACGTTGGCTCCCCCGGAAAATGGTCAACGTCCAGAAGTGATCCGCAAAGCTCCTTGCAGCTGACCAAGAGGCGTTCATCGTAATCCACCGTGCCTTCTTCTGGACGGATACAGAAGATGGATTGAATCTCTTTCCAATACAGAATCCGCTTCGCGCACAAGACCCAAGTCAGGAGCTTCAGGGCCGCACTTCGCTTGCTCTCGACAGGTTCCTGGAGAATTTGGGCGAAGACGCGATCGTACCTAGAGACACATGGATAAGCATGAGTTCAGAACCTTGATGTGCTGCACCATCACTTGATTCAACAAAGCTCGAGTACGTACGCCTTGTCAACATCAGCAGGGAATGAGTCGCCATCGAGCTCTTGCTTCAGGCTCTTCAGTGTAGTTTGGTTCTCAAGGTGGTGCATTACGACCTTGGCATACAGGATCATTCCTGTACATAGTTAGCTTTAAAACATTTCGCGGCGATGGATTTGGTGTTGTGGCATACCGTCAGCGTGTTCATGCACGCGGGAAACGATCTCGTTTTTCAAGCTGTCCGGGATGCGAAGCTTGGCCTGTATTCTGTTTGCCATCGTCTTGCAGAAGTTGCGGATGTCGGATGAGTGACTGCGTATTTCGTCCAGGGGGATTTCCGGTGTGGCACCCAGGATCACGTCCAGGACACCATCTCGGCGACCAGAGATCAAGACCCTCACAGGCACCCGAGCGCCTTCCGTTGTGGACCGAGCTAGTGATAGAAGCCACTTGATGGATTTTTGAGCTTCTTCCTTCGAACATTCATCGGCGCCATCCACGAGGAGGTATGAAGTTCGGTATTCTCTGAGGGCCAGCTGAACGTTCTCTTGTAGCTTGGTTGTGGAGAGGTGACGAAAGTCGATCGCGGCAAAGTCCTCCAACAGCTCCGCTGACAAAACGGAATCTAGTGTAATAAGTTGATGCAATAACGCGAACAGGAAAGCTCGGTGCGTCTGCTTGTCTGCTTGGTCATTGAAATAGAAATATGCCATGGTATCGCCGTTGTCCCGGAGGTCAGCCATTTGGCTCTGAAACCTTTCCACAATGGCGGACATCAAGGTGGTTTTGCCTGCTCTAGATTAGTAACAATAGGTCTGAATCACATAGCTCAAATCAGATAACTCAAGGCTTCTTATCTCACCAGCTCCTGGTTTTCCGTGCAGAAACAGAACTCCTGGACCAAGACGGTCGGGGTTTCTCCAGTCCTGGAACGAAGGGTACTCAAAAAGCCATTCACCAAACGACCCTCCAGAGTCTCGCCGCTTGTCAGCCCAAGTAACTTGGTCGACCCAGTACTTGGAGGGTTGGAGTTTGTGCAAGATCTCCCCAAGTCTCAGTTTGTGTCGCTCGGACTCTTCGTGTGCTGCCTTTTTCTCATTCTCTTGACGAAGATGGGCGAGGTTTTCTTGCATGGTCTGTACCTCGTGGAGCGTGGCATTCGACTTTGCGCTCTCTAGGATCTCTCTCCGACGCTTGAGACTGTCGAGAATAGGACCGAATGTGCTATTGGAGGTTTTCAAAGTAGAATGACGAAGCTGTTTCCATTCTGATCTGGGTTAGAGAGTCTAATGCGCCAGGTATAATCGTGATCTGAATGAGGCGATGTTGACTCCAAGAACTGACTTACTTGATCTGGAAAACACCTCCAGAGCTTTCCGGTGAAAGGTAAGAATATCTGAGTAGTAGTCCCCCAAGATTGTAGTGAGCTCGGGATATCTCCGGAAGGTGTCCTGGTACTGAAGTAGTCCAGGGAGAGCATCGCCGATCCAGGCATACATGTCGATCAGTTTGTTCAGAGCATCAACATGAGCTCGTGCGACCTGATCCTCGTTGTTAGTCCCAGACACTAATAAGTATGAATATTATGAACGGTTTTGTTTTTTAATATTTTATTTTATTTCTTTGTTTCTTTTTCTTTTCTTTTTCTTAATTTTTTGTCTTCTTTCTTCTTTCATTTTTCTTTCTTTCTTTTTCGTTTTTCCTTTTTTTATTTTTTTTTAAAAAAATTCTGCCTCCGCTTCTCTTTCAGAACTAAATTGCTCGAATTGAAGCTCCGCGCTACGCGCTTGATATCATAGAGGACTCGAGATATCACTTACCCCAAGCAAGAACTTCAGAGGGCCCTGTGGAGAGAGGCGTTAGTAATGCAGCTTGATGAAGAACGACGAAGCAGTAATTATAATATCTGATCAAATTGGCGGACTTCATATTTCTGCCCAGGAAGACCGACTTACCCATACAAAGCACACGACCTCATTTGTGTTCAGGAAGACTTCGATAACCTTTCCGAACTCATCCATGGCTTCGATAAATGCAGTTAGACGGCCGAGATATGCGAGCTTTCCTTTCGGACCTTGCTGGTCCTGAATATCCTTGATGGTGGTGAGAACATCATTCAAGGTGCAACGAGAGAAGTCCTGCCGCCGAGTGACATCGCCTCTGCAAAGGTTGTCCTGGGCTCGTTTGAACAGTGCTGGAACCTCTCTTGAGGTCAGCATCTTCTGTTGTGGGAGGTTCTCGATTATTCGAAACTGGCGTCAGGTGTTGCGGTCGAAGTCGGTTCAGCAGGTAGGGTTGGGTAGGTGAGAGTTATCTGAGAAGCATCGAGAACTGGCCTGGAGAAATAAGGTGTCAGGCAAGGCTGTCCGCTGGGCGCTTTTCCCCTCACCGCATCGCCCGGCTGGTGTGGCTGAGCCGCACACAGACCAGAAGGGGAACCCGTCCAAGTGCAGCTGCTTCGCTGGTTCTGCTGCCCCTCTGGTCACCAACCCCTCTCAAGAGACAAAATGTGACAGGATACGGCCGGTCTCAGCCTGAGCCTGGCTTAGTCAGCCAGCCTCGGCCATCAGCCTCCGTCTCTGACAGCTCAGACGGCCCACCTGGCCTCACCCCTCTGGGTATATATTCGGCCTTCCGGGCCCTCTGGCTCTCAGATAGTTTCTTAGGGATCATTCGCTTCCTTCACTCCATTCTGCATATGCCATCGTTCAGGTCTGGGCTCTGACTGTGTCACACAAAACGACCCGCTGAGATCCAACCGCTGTGATGGTGGCGCAAGTGACCTGGGTCTCGTCAAATGGCAAGGCTTTGGCCAGAAGAGAAACCATCTCTCATTCAACACATGCGAACGGTTTCAGTCGTTTGGATACACGATGCTGATCACAAATAATTTTACAAACCGGGGAAAGCGACCTCGAGGCCAGAGCGATGAGGAGAAAGAATATGATTCATCGAACCAGTCACTGCCTCGGAGGATATCATCTGAGCCGGCCATGATATACGGAGATGCGGATGCCGTCCAGTTAACACCTGAAATCATATGCTACGGTGCGGTACGTTTATTCGTCCTCTCAAGGAAGTCTCTTGATAGTCAATTTAGAACTGATCAACAGATGTATCCACCAGCTTCTCGGGGCTATGGCGTCGGTGCTGTCAGGAGCTCATCTTCCCTCTTCGATTCGTGATGGCGACGAAAGATATACCACATTTCATCTTCGCGCATTCAACTCATGTTTTGTGCTCGACTCAGCAAATTGTTCGCAGTTCGCAGTGTTGGACAATGACACCACAGCCAAGTTGTCTGCGCTTCACGACCTCGACTCTGTCCGCTTCGAGGGGGTCGTGGATCGGTCGGAGATCACCAAGCGACGTACCAAGTCAACGACGAAGATTCAAGTATTCCCATTAAGTGTCAACATCTTAGGCCCAGAGTCTTTGTCCAAAGAGGTTGCGCGGCTCTTGGGCGCTGCATCTGGCTATCTTCAACACCCCATGACCGTTCCCAGAGGTGTCAAGTACCAGAATCCTCAGTTCTTTCGCTTCAAAGGCGATGACGTGAACATGGATGACTTTGTCGGTACTGTCGGGAACGTGTCTTCAGCTGTGACTGAGTATGCGAGGATTATGGAGTCCCTTGGCGAGGTGTCTTTTGACAACGACTTCGAACTCCCACCGTGCAATGGCCTGACCACACCCCTAAAGAGGTAGGTAGTCGAGCTTTAGCAAGAGTGGGACCTTTGGTAACATAAATTGGCCATACAGGCACCAAGAAGATGGAGTTCGCTTCATAATATCCCGAGAACCTGACTCTATTCTCGGAAGTTGCCCGTCAAACCTGGGATCACAACCGATCAGGTTCAACCAAACCCCATTCCATTCGACATAACATACACTAACGTGGATTCAGAGACAGAGAACCATTCAAAGGCCCACGCGGAGGAATCATCGCAGATGTGATGGGTCTTGGGAAGACTCTAACAATGCTAGCTACAATATCACAGACTCTGCCTCATGCTCTCCAGGTTTCCAAGTTCGGGAATCTATCCAGTGGGAAGCTCTCAACACATGGAACACTGGTAGTGGTCCCATGTCTGGGTACGTCATCTACTCATCTGAGTTGTACAATTGAGCCTCAACGTTTGGTTCGAAATCCAGCACTAACATTACAAGACAGAGATCATTGAAAGCTGGATTGCACAGCTTGAACAGTGAGAAAGGGATAGGCAATGTATTTGCTTCGGATACACTTTGTTAACAAGCAGTTTTGGCAGGCACTTCCACACTGGAGCTTTGAAGGCATTGAAGTTCCACGGACCCAATCGGCCATTTAATGTTGAATCCCTGACATCTTACGATGTCATCTTAACTACATACGCCACTCTGGCAACAGACATAAAATCCTCTAGGGTTTTATACGGCTGTGAGTGGTATCGTGTTGTTTTAGACGAAGGTGAGTTCAGTGTCTGCGAACAACGTTCTGTATCGCTGGCACATTATTAATGCTTTGCAGCTCACTGGATCCGAAACCCGTCTTCCACATACTATCAGGCAGTTTTGAAGCTTGATACAAGCCGGAGATGGTGCATTACTGGCACCCCTGTGCAAAACAGGATACAAGACCTGTCATCCCTCGCAGGTTTCCTTCAGCTCCAACCCTGTCCAACGAAAGCCGACTTTGAAAGACACATACTGGCCCCATTGTCAAGGGACGGACCGGATTCTGCGACACCACTCCGCGACTACCTCAAGCGTTACTGTATACGACGTACAGCAAAGTATCACACCTTGCCACCGAGACACGATCACGTCATGGCCCTCCACCTATCAAAACAGGAAAAGGATCGATATGACCGAGTGCTGGAACGGGTGCGGCGGGAGATTGAGATTTCCGTCAGCACAAACAAGAGCGACGAGAACGCCATGATGTTCAAGGTCATCATGCGTCTGCGGAAGCTATGCAATCTCGGCACAGACTTGGTGGGCTGCGGCAGTGCTGAGCAGACTTTCATCTGCCCCAGTTGCTCAGTCGAGGATGAAAGTGGTGCTTTGCGTTCCAACTCGAATGCGTTTTGCCTCGACTGCGGTCGAGCTCTGACGAAGGGAGACGATGGAATGGGCTCCATTAACCTACCACCTTCAACAACTTCGTCCTTCTCCTGCCCGGCTCAGTCCCCTGACGTAAGATCGCCACCGAGCCCCTGGCTGAGCATCCCAGAGACTCGGACCATAGCTTCGCCTCGACGTCCCCCCAGCCCTGCGGCTTTCAGTTATACGGGCTCGCAAGCTCCATCGCCAGGTACTCCCACAAGAATCACAGCGTCGCATCGGCGCTCCCCTAGCTTTGCAGCTTCCTCTCCAATCGATTCGCAAGCTCCATCACCAGGTGTTCCTACGAAACTAGCAGCTGTCATCGGTAACATCCGCAACAGTGACCCGGATGCGAAGCAGTAGGTCACAGTTTAACTGCCCTCACTGTAACGAATGCTAACCTAGGAACCTCAGCATCGTCTTCTCCTGCTGGACATCAACAATCGATGCCCTGTCTCAATTACTCAACCAAGAGAACATTGAGCACCGCCAGATCGACGGCCGCACAGATGGCAACTCCAGACTCAAGTGGCTGAAGGAGTTCGAGCAATCCCAATCAGTCAATGTCCTGCTCATGTCAGTGGGGACTGGATCGGTTGGGTAAGTCATTAAAGCAAACATTTTTTCGTCCAATTGCTAGTATTGACCCATATCAGCCTTAACCTGGCAGCGGCGAACTATGTCCACATGGTCGAGCCTCAATGGAACCCTGCCGTTGAAGACCAGGCTGTGGCGCGGGTGTTACGTATCGGTCAGCGGAGAGAGGTCCATATCTATCGGTACATCATGGAAAACACAATCGAAAAGGTAAGCTGTTTGAGACTCATCCCTCATCGAGCACCCTTGGATCAAGGCAGGGCGTGGAAGGGAACTCTAGTTGGTTGACACAACGTAGAGCATCGTGGACTTGCAACGCAAGAAAGCCAGACTCGCCGAGTTTACCATGGCTGCGGCATCGGATAGAACGGCGACCTTTGACCTCGAGGTATGGTTCCAAGTTTTTGAGGAAGCCTGCATCAAGGGGCTGACAAGAATGACTTTGTTAGGACATCAAATCCATCATTAGGATGTAGTTTGCAGCATCGGTTTCTTGTGGGCTAGTTTTGTATCATCTGGTCTTGGTTTGACTGAGGCGTTGTTCGGAGATCTGAATCGCGAAGAACGGGGTCGTTTTGTTTTCCCGGAAAAGGGGTACTTAACTAAGGGACGGAGTACCTAGTCAAGAGGGGGATGAGACTTGTAGATAACCCTAACCCTTATACCTCTGGGGGTTCATTTCACGTTCTCGGCAATCAAGAATCATCAAAACGTTCAAACTCGATATCTGCAACCACTAGGCATCATGATCCTCCGCATCTGAAGCAGTTCAATAACCTCTGCACACCTATTCGTGAAGACGAAACGCCTCTTAACCACAACTAGACTCTGGGTTCCCGCCGTCCTTTCAGCAGCTCTCGGTTCTTCTCCCAGCCTGTCATCGGCGTCCGCGGAGCCCGTGACATTACCGTGTGTTTTTCACTCACTTTCAACGACGCCTGCGAGAGAGACTTCAGGGCAGGAAGTTCGATACGAGAAGATACAGAAGACGTATTGCCCATCATTCACCAGCTGCAACTTTGAACACGCCTTGGTGATATCTCGGACGGATTGAGACTACCGGTTTGTCCCGGCAGACGGCTACCGGAGTCGCGGAATCCACTGGCTGGAGACCATGACGGGAAGTGAGCAGGGAGAGGGGGATGGGGCCATCCGGCGGGCTGTAAGTCGTGGAGAAGGGCTGTTTAGAACGGGACAGCCCAATACTTTTCTATCACTATGTCATCCAGTTACATCTCACCTGACGAGAAGAATGATACTGACTTGACTATCTGTGAAGTGCGACCAATGCCGGTTAAGAAAGGTGAGTCTTCACTTACAAGCCGGAGTGGCTTCAATCTCTCATGCATTTGCCCCATGCATAATTGCATCTCATACTGGACTTCATACATAAAGTCATGCCAGACTGACACACACCCAGATCCGCTGCGACAAGGACTCGCCATGCGCCAACTGCAGGATAGCCAAGCGGACATGCAGCTCAACCGGCCTTGGGCAGAAGCCCAAGGAGGGTCGGCAGCGCGTTCTCATCTCGACACAATAGTAAGGCCACAACTGCATCTCAGTTCCTCATGAAAAGCGCTACTAACTAGACACAGTGAGAGGAAAATCGACCACTTCGAAACCCGCCTCACCAACATCGAAAACATGCTGCGAGAACTCTCCATGTCCATCACGGGCCGGAGCCCCTCCGGCTCAACACCCGGCTCGGGTCCCTCGCCTGCCTCCGTCTCCGTCCCCGGTTCGGCTCCGATAGTGGGGTCCCACCCGGCCGGCTCATCCCCGGCTCCGGTACCCGCAGCAACAGCAGCCCCTGCCGACATGGTCTACGCGCCAGACGTGAGCATCAACGGCGCCACCGTGACCGACGACCCGGACGATCCGGACGACGACGCCGCGCCGGCATTCGAAGGGGACTCCTCCATGGCCGCGCAGACCGCCTTCGCCAGCGAGTTTCTCGAGCACACCGTGACGCGCACCCTCCTCTCCGCGGCGCCGCCGTCCTCCGACGGCCCGCACCCGCAGCACCACCAGCTGCCCGGCCAGCAGCCGCAGCTCCAACACCTTGATCTCGACCCGGACATGCAATCCGCCCTCGCCGCGCTGCAGCAGATGGCGCGGCTGATGCGTTCCCAATCGCGCGCCCTTCACCGTCCCGACGGCGCCGAGCGGGAGACGCGGTTCCCCCACGCAAAACCGCTCCCTCCGACGCAGGTCGGGCCCGGCGGAAAGAAGAGCGGCGGACTCCGCGCCCTGCCGATGCCGCCTGCGCACGTGGTGGTGGCGCTGCTCAGGGAGCTGAAGGAGGTGCCCCTGACCAGCTTTGCGGGGATTTGCATCTTCGTGGCGACCGAGAACTTTGCCGAGAGGTGTCGGCGGGTGTATTTCGCCACGGACGACTACAGTCTGATGACCTGGGGCGTGGTGAACGCCGGGTTGTATTTCCTGCTGCAGGAGAAGGCGTCGTTGGCCGGGGACGCGGCGCAGCAGGCGCAGCTGTTGGAGTATCAGGCGTTGTGCCGGGACAATCTGGAAACGGCGCTGGCGAATTTGCCGTTGTTGTTGCCGGCGAGGAGGGAGAGTATTGAGGTCTTATTGTTGGGGGTATGTCGTTTCCTATGTTTCTACCTTTGCTTGTGATGTTGAGTTGGCTAACCACATCCCGTATTCCATGATGGGATAGACCTTCTACGCCATCGAGGCATCCAAATTCACCGCGGCGCGCGACCTTAACACCATCGCAGCTACGCTCTGCCAGACGCTAGGCTACCACCGGCTGCGCGAGCCGTCGCCCGAGGACGAGTCCAAAGTGATTCTCTTCTGGTCCGTCTACCTTCTCGACAAGGCGCTTTCAGTACGGTCTGGACGGGCTCCAGTTATTCAAGATTGGGACGTAACTGCGCCGCGACGGCTGTCACCGGCAGGACGAGACCTGCCGGATGACGCTTGGAGTGTTGTCCTCCATCAGTGGATCAGCTACGCCGACTTCCTCGGACGGGCGTACGAGCAGCTGTACAGCCCCGCTGCGTTGGCGAGGCCGAGGGAACAGCGCGTTGAGTGCGCGAAGCAGTTGATTCAGGACATGCGTATGTTTTTTTCCTTTGCTCCAACACACCTTGCACCGGAATTCATGCTGACCTTCTCTTCAGTCGAGCTTGCCAAAGAGCAAGAACCCCTAATCCAGCACACAAAGGAAAAGATGCGCGGAGTCAAATTCGACGCAAACAGCCCGTTCCCAATGGACATGTCCATCCTCGGCGACGAGCTGATGCATTGGTCTGCGTTGACCCTCGTGTACCGCGCCATCCCGAGCCCTCCTGGATCCGCAAGCACCTTCAACGCCGAATGCATCCACGCGGCACGCCAAGCCTTCGCACGACACCACGAGTACATGGCCATGGCGGGCGACAGCCTGGCGGTGCGTGTGGGTTGCATCCGGTGGAACATCATCTACGTCCCTTTCACGCCGGTGATCATCCTCTTCTGCCACGTCGTCGAGACATCAGACGAAGGAGACCTGCGCCGCCTCGCCGAGTTTGCCGACTCTCTCCTTCCCGCCTGCGGTCTTTCCGAGGCTGTCGCGCGCCTGCACCGCGTGTGCCAGGTCCTGTACAACGTTGCCAACTTGTGTGTCCACGTTCGCGCCCGTGTCCAGCAGCGCCAGCGCCAGCAACAGCAGCAACAGCAGCAACGACAACACCTCAAACAGGAGCAACACCAACACCAACACGCCCCGCCTCCGCAGCCTATGGGACAGCCCCCTCCGGAAATGCGCAATCCGGGATTGGACATGAATATGGCCATCGTGGGCGATAACATCGACATGTGCCTGAGCCAGCTGGGGTTTATGCCGCAGTTTGGAGGCGGCGCCGGTGCCGGTCCAGGAATGCTGCAATCAGCTGGTGTTGGGGGTCTGCCTGGGACGATACCAGGAGCAACCGCGGCGCCGGCGCCGTTTGGGAGCACCGCAGGCGGGAACGATATGGCAGCCGCGGCAGGATTTGGGACAGCCGGCGGGGCGGACGAGTTGGGGAATTGGTTTTCGGGGAACACCCATATCTTGAACTTGCTGGAGGAGGATTTGTCGGAGTTTGATTCAAGGATGTGGCCATAAGAGAGAAGGAAGGAGGCGGCGGCGGCGGCGGCGGCGTTGAAGATGGGGTGTATCATAGTCGATCAAGCAGTCGCCAATATAGCTGAATGAAAGACAAGACGCAGAGTTAATCTCTCAATCCGTCGGTTTCCGCGGGTCGTAAACTTCGTAGCCCTCGTCTTCGGTGTCGCTTTCGACTAGCTCGCTGTTCCTCGCCTTCCCAAGCCCCGTGCTCGCCTTGGCCTCCCCATCCTTCTTAGACTCCTCCTGCTTCCCATCCGCCCCAGCCCCTGCCGCACCTCCCGGCCCAGATACGGACACAAACCCGGTCGATGTAAACCCGGTTTTCTTAAACCCGCCCTTTTTAAATCCACCACCGCTACCACCACCGCCCGTCGATGCGGCCGCATCGCCCAGCTTGATGCTGATGACGCCGTCGGCCTTTTGCTCCTGGCGCCGGGCGCGGGCGGCGGCGGTGGGATCGCGGACCATGGCCTTCATGTCCTTGAGGCGCTGCTTGTGGCTGTGGTCGTAGCTGCTGAGGTGGGCCTCGTACTCGTTCATGCGCGAGTAGCCCTTGGAGCAGAGCTGGCAGTAGAAGGATTGCAGGGCCTCGCGGGCGGAGGAGGTTTGCGCGGGCGGGAGGGTTTGGTGGCGCTGATGGGTTGGGGTTGGGTGTTAGTAGCTGGGTTACTACCTACGTACTCATAGTGTGGTTGATGTGTTTTGAGTTCGAAGTTGGGAAGGGAGAAGACATACTGGAGGCATTGTGGCAATTGAGTTGGTCTGGGGCAATTGAGAAGTAGAGAGATCAAATGGTGGCTTCTGGAGTTAGTAAGACCGCTCTGAGGTTCCGGTGGTCGATGTAAGTCGCGTATGGGCGTATGGTTGAGCTGTGTGATGGATGGCTGATGGAGGTTGACGATCTAAAGTTGGAGTTGATGAATGAAGTCGAGGTGGATCCCGTCCGGTTGTCCCAAAGGTTGTGCCCGGCTCCACTAACGAGAGCCAAGATACTCCCGGCCAGGGCCCTGGGAGCGCTGTGGGGCAACGGTCGGCTGACCCCTCCAGGGCTCCGCTCGGGTGAGACGGCGGCCCCAACAACCCCGGACTGCCACTCAACCAAACCGCCAAAGATCCACATCTCCAGGAGCTTCAACGTCCATCGGGCATCCATTTCTTGAGATTCCATTTCTCACAACCAACCTCCGTAATGAGCTGATACAACACTGCCAACACGTCTCTCACGCTCGACGCACCCGCGGCGAGATATCCGCACACCATGGACACCCAATCGCTGCGACAGCGGCGGTTGTCGCAGTCCACATACTTCTCTCTTGTCGAACTCGATCCAACGCCCATCTCGCCAAGCATAGACCCTCGCGAAGACAAGGACGTCCAAAATCTCCCCGAAGATGAAGTCCTCGCCGCGTCCCCAACCGCCAGGTCATCGGCCACCCTCGCCGGTCTTGGCCTAAGCGGCAGCGGCCACGGTGCCATCTATTACCGTTGGTCCCCTCCTGCCCCTCTTGCCCATTGTCCTTCTCAGCGTAATATCTCCTAACCACCCCATCTCCTCCAGTAACCCGCATCCAGCGCTACTCCAGTTACACCTTCAGCCTCTTCGCCACTCTCCACCTAGCCACCACCTCTCTGATCCCTCTCGCCGCCCGCTCCGTCGCCGCCTCCGAATCCTACCTCCTTCTCGCCCGCGAGATCTACCAAACCCCGCTCTCCGAGCCCCTCCTCGTCGCGCTACCCGTCGTCGCCCACGTCGGCGCGGGCCTCGCCCTCCGCTTCGTCCGCCGCTCCCAGAACCTGCGCAGGTACTACGGCGATCCGGCCGACGCTGACGCTGCTGCCGCCGCTATGGCCGACAAGCCCGCTCGGTTCAGGTTGTTTTCCACCAGCCACTTGTCGTTCGGCTGGCCCCCGCTCAGCTGGATCGCCACCTCGGGGTATGTCTTCTTCGGCGCCATGGCGGCGCACGCGGCCATGACACGCATCCTCCCGCTGGTGGTAGAAGGGGACAGCGCAAACATTGGCCTGGCGTACGTGGCGCACGGGTTCGCGCGGCACGGTCCCGTTTCGTGGGCCGCGTATGCCGTGCTGCTGGGTGCGGGGTGCGGGCATATGGTTTGGGGATGGGCCAAGTGGGCTGGCCTGACGCAGGGGACGGGGTGGGCGATTGGGCCCGTGGAGAAGCAGTATCGGATTGCCGGGGATCCGGCGGCCGAGAGGGTCACGAGGAGGAGAAGGAGGAGGAGGTTATTTGCGTTGAACGCGGTGGCGGCGACGGCGACGGCGATCTGGGCGGCCGGTGGATTGGGAGTGGTAGCTAGGGCGGGGTTGACGCCGGGGTGGGTGGGGAAGTTGTATGATGGGTTGTATGAGCGGATACCGGGGTTTTAAAGGGATACAGGAATGGGTTGGGGAAGAGGATATTGGCCTGGTGGAATGGATTGGATGCATATATGATTTACTTATGGCATTGTATGCATGTTGGACGGTAGACCTCATAGATTTGATGTCGTTATTTGGTGGACGGATGGGATATGAAAATGATACGAGCATTGTTCTCTGTTCCACTTCTTGATCGTCCCCTATTGTCGCTGTCACCGATTCCATCCTGGACCAAAGTGTAAGAGTCTGTCCACTGCCCTTGTTCTCAGAGTGTGTTTGAGGAGGCGTGGCGCTTCATCAAGGATTCTTCCTTTATTTCCTGCTCTTTTTGGTCCAGGTCGACCATTCGAGAGGTGATCAAGAGCTCTCCATGCCCGCCAACATTAAGGATCCACCGGCCAATCCGTCGGCCTTATAACCCAGACACTCTCTTCTGGTCCCAACCACAACTGGACCAAGGGGTCTGAGGGATTCTGCTTATATCTCTTCCCCAAAACCTCCCTCTCCACGCGCCACTTGAGTATCAGCCCCGGCATCCCCCACATATCCAACTCCGGCACATACTCCCGCTTCTTCTCGGCCCTTTGCCGCCGTCCTTCCTTCGTCAGTTGGACGGGGTGCGAGAAATTGAGGAAGAACCCATGAAGCCCGCGGTCTCCCCACCCCTTGAACGGTCGAACGAGGTTCCAGAGCGCCTCCAGAATCCGCTCCGCGCCTTCGGGACTGAGGTGGTGCACTTGCAGCTCGCCGTCGTCGCCGGCCCTGTCGTCCCACTCGTCCTCGCCGATCGCAGTCACCTTGATCGTCAGCGTGCTGAGGGTGGCGTATTCTTCGAGCAACCGCGCCGTCTCCCACCAGTCGCGCATCGCCGGGTGGTTGGCGTCGGGCCAGGCGCCCGGGGTGTAGTATGGAAACCCGAGCTCGAGGAGGCGCAGGTGGGAGATGCAATGCCGGGGGATGGCGTCGCGCAGGAACTCGGCGATGGCGAGGCGCGGGAAGGGATAGGGAAGCTCCGGATACAGCGGCACCTCGGTCCATGGCCGGTGTTCCGTATCAGCTCCGGGGGCGGGGAGGAGGCGCAGGTTGTAGGGGTCGTCAGCCCGGTTGTCATGCACGGTGAAGCGGTTCTGGGAGAAGAAGACATATTGCGCGTCTTGGCAGAGGGATGTGTTGATGAGAAAGAGGTCCGGGCCGGGGGGTGCCCAGCAGCGGCAGCTCGGAGAGAAAGCGGAGTGCCGGCGGGAGCAAAAACAGCCGTGATATATAGGGTCGAAATCGTTGGCGAAGGATCCAGTCTTCTGCTTGTGCAGTTCCTCCTGCCAGGCCAGTGTCGAGCGGCAGTTGCCGTTACTGCTGAGATTGGTCCAGCATTTGAACAGGTGATAGGGGTAGCTCCCCTGAAGGAAACACGTGTGTGGTTGCAGCACGTAGTATGCGCGTTGGAACCGGCACCAAACAACCTGTTTGCAGGGCGTGACAAGGTCGGTGTATTCGAGGATACGGAGACGCAATTCGCGTGGTAGCGTGGCCAGGTTAGGTGCAGATGGATTCGATGAGGGTGTCAAGTACGAGATTGGCAGTCCAGCGGCGTGCGTTCCAACGTCACGAGCAAGCTGTTTGAGTCGGGCGTCCGGTGTCTTTGCGAGGCGGATGTGGCATTCACGCAAATGACCCCGAGGCAGAAGGCGAAGAGGCTCGACGATGGCATTGGCGATCTCCATACATTGTGGGTGGGCTGGGTCAATATCGCAGACGACAGAGAACCTGAGGCGGCCGGGGGTGACATGCGAGAACAAACGGCGAGCAGCTTCCTGCCACTCCTTGACCACGGCGTAGGCAGAGGCAATTCTTTTGGTGTCATCCTCTCCACAACCCGAGCTCAAAAGCGGCGGGGAGTGTTGCCCCTGGTGCTCATTGGCGCACTTAAACGCACCGAGACACGTGCTGGTGGTCAAAGCCGGGCCGGCGCTGCAGCACGTTGACCAGTAATCCCAGTGGCCATTGTGGCAGCCTGCCTCGTTCAGCACGAGCTTGAGGCTGAGAAGTGCCTGGAGGGCCGGCAAAGTCAGGACACGCAGGGTGTGTAGAGGACTGTGGCGCTGCCAGTGTTCGTCTGGTGGCAGTGGTATTCGTGGTGCTGAGTTCTGAGGCACAGTTGAAAGGACGAATCGCTGGGATGGCTCATGATAGAAGAGAGTGAAATGAATAGATGAGTAGATTAGGGCGGCAACCTCGGAGTGCAGAGTCCGGCATGAAAGGAGCAAGCCGTGAAAAACCGTCGCCATTGTCGGTTGGTACTCGCCGAACCATTCGTCGTGATACCCGGCTCGTCTTATGTGAAACTTGAGCTTCCCAGCATGGAAATAATAATAGTAAGCCGTTCTGGGTAGCAAGCTGAGTTTATGGTAGATGCGATATCGGATGTGACGAGGCAGGCGGAGGAGAGGAGACGGCTCCATCTGAGTTGAAGATTGAGGGAACTCCATGGCTGGTAGGAGTTAGCGACGGTCGAGACTATCCCAGGGTCTTTGGATCCCTGCCAGGGCGCTGTCTGTCAATACTCACAGGTCTTTGGCAACCATGTGGTTGAAGAGAAGGAGACTGGAGAAATGAGTTGGACGTTGCGAACAGGGGATGGCTGGTCAGGAGGAGGGATGTTGGTTGCCTGTTGGCCTTGCGCATGCGGCAGCCACTGCAGCCCTGTGGGCCAAGGATCTACAGATTGGTCAGGGCTGTACATACAACTACCGTACGTAAGTACCTACAGGTCCGCAACCCAAGGCCAGGATCCGCATCATCCTGAACCCCGTGGAGAGTTATAGGTGAGAGTGGTGAGGGAATGGTTCAAACCGCCCGAGTTTCACCTGGCGGCACATGAGAGAGCTCCAAGAAAAGCTCAGAACTCAGAACCCTCCCTCGAGGCAGTAATTCGGCTGACAGATCCTTTGTTCATAATCTGGCGTCCATCTCCCTATGGTCCCGAGGTTTGGGTATCTGCTCCGTCCCAGCGTCTCTATTCTCAACCCTGCGATGCCGACTTAGAAAATACCATGACAAGGGGAGAGGCAAATCGCAAAATCTCCCTTCACCTCCCACTCACCCCTCTCACTCCTCCATCTCGTCTGTTGGGCCACCCGTTTGACCCTCCCAGTCCATCTCATCCGCTGGGTCCTAAGACTGGAGAGGAGGAAGCAGCCTCGGCTCCATGAAAAGCGGGAAGCTATGCCATTCATCGTGCCACTGCCTTTTCGGATCCTTTGCCGGCCAGACGCTGCGCCATATGTCCACCCCGTCAGCAGTACATATCTGCTGCATTTGGCTTGCTCTCCTATCCATTGTCGGATCCCTCTTCTCGCGGACCACCACACCGCCGCCATACCGAGCTGCTCGCTTCATTCTGCGGCTCCCATCCCATGTCGTCTGATCCGCCCTTGTACACTCCCAATGCCTCCCAATCCATTCGATCCAAACTCCGAAAGTATCACTGTACCCTCCCCAACTAGCCCTTGCCGTGTCCGGTCCGACGACCAATTTCTCGAGGGGGATCAAAGAGTTTTTTCTCCTCTCCTCGTTGATGAAGCTCCATACCGCCCGCGCAAAAGCTCTATCCGAGGCAAAGTTCAGGAGCGAGTTGCGGAGCTGCTCGACCTGCCAGGGCTCGAGATTGGACCCCAGCTGCCCGCGGGGTCTCTCCAGCTGTTGCATCGATATCTCGCTGGTATCGGCCATGCAGTTTAGAACAAGTTCGAGACGGCGCAGGGACGGAAATCGGGCCAAGGCGCGGTACCCATCCAGCTCTTCGGAATTTCGAATTCGCATTGTATACACGCGAAAGTCTTCGAGCCGAGGGCAGCGATCTGCCATGTAGGAGAGTTCTTCAGGCGCATACGACCACGGTTCATACCAGGTCTGTAGATGCAGTTTCCGGAGGGTCGGACCATGGCTCTGGACGATTTGCAAAAATGTGCCCTCACCCCCATAGCCGTCCACTGTTAAATGCTCGAGAGGCGGCAGCAGTGACAAGAATTTCCGGACAATCTCGTCGCCTTCGAAGGTGTCGTTCTGGTCCGTCAAACCGCCCGTGATAGTCAAGTCGAGCGAGCGGAGAGAACGGAACCATCCTCGGCCTCCTCGACCAGATTTGGGATCGCGGGCCCTGGTGACTAGGGTACGCAGGCAGTCGAAGGACATGTCGCCATGAAAACCAAACCGGCGGAGTCTGGTGAAATCGACACACAAAGCCCACTGCTCGATGGCTTCCTCGCCGATCAAGAGACCAGACAAGCATAGTGTGTCCAACCGAGCGAGCGGCTGGGCTGGATTGAATGATATTGGCTGTGGCATTTCCGAATAGCCTGGTACCTCCCGAGGGGCCAGACGGGGGAAAATGGACCGCCAATATGGTGTATTATCATGCGTCATTGGTTGCCACACCTGGTCGGAAATAGGCCAGATGCAATGAACATGAAGATGCTTCAGCCGGGAGCCACAGCCACTCATCAACACGTGAGCGACGGCAACATCAGTAATATTGGTGCTACCAACGCACAAGCGAGCACTTGAGAGGCATGGTGAAGTAAGAAGCTGGAGTTCATCTGGATGAACCCTGGCCTCGCGGTCCACGAAGGGACCGCCGTGCGCATAGAGACCAAGGGTTCGGAGATCGAAGGTTGATATATGCAAGCGACATTTCTCGGGACCAGAGCGGCTATGCAGGGCTTGCAGGACCCCGGTTGGGAAATGGGTCAGACAGTTGTATACCAGATCTGTCAGTCTCGGGAGCCGAAGCAGAAACTCGGCAAACGGGAGCCATGCTTCGCGCTGGTCCTTCTGGTACCCCTGGTAACATTGCTCTTCGAAATGACCCCGGTGGCTCATATAGATGGGTCGGTACGGGGATATATGTTCCGAGAGGTCGTCGTCCTTATCCTCGGGGAACCTGTCCTGGGGCTTGCGTGGGACTTTCGGATTGGAGGCGCCGTAATAGACGTGTTTCAGCATGGCGCCAATGACAGAGATTTGGCGGACGTGTTGAATGTTGTCATGCCGGGAGAGAATCACATCCCACTTCTTGACATCCTTCTTCAGAGTCGGCGGGTCGTATATTTGGAAACGTATATGGCGAAACAGCAGGGGCGCCGACGCCTTATTCCAGCGCCAACTGGTCGCCGACAAGTTTAGGAGGGCCTTCCGGGGCAAGTATTGGAGAATCTCGTCGATGATTTCATTGGGAAGGTTTTCCAGGAAACAAGGTTGGGAGTTCATCGCTTCAGTCGGCCGGTCACAGTGACTGCTCAAAAGTCTAGAGGATGAACAGGTGCGAAGAAAGATCAGGTAGCCAAGAATGCCTGAAGCAGGCGGTGACCGAGATCTGAGTGAGAAAGGAAGCTAGCAAGCTCACCGATAGCATCTCAAGGCAACCGCACAGGTGTGGATAGAGGTCGTCGGAGCAAGACCCACCCTGATGTTACTCGAAGTATACTTTCCCCGCCTTGCCTCTTGAGGCATGGGCATGGCACATAGCGCCGTCAACTCCTGGCTTTTGCTGCCCTAACCCTGGAAAACATATCTTGCTGTCGAAGAGGGAGACTAGTTTCCACCATATACTTAGTACTCGTACTAGTACTATCTGTCGGTTATCTTTACTTCGTCCTCTTCCCACAGGTACCTCTGAACCCACCTAGGTAGGTCAGGTATGTATCTCCTGTCCAACCAGGTCCCTGACAACCTGAGATCCCAAGCTGGCAGCCAGGGACTGAGTTATAGATCTATTATCTAAAGGAGAGGTTTCTCACCATCCAGATCAACGTAGCACTACTAGATCCAAACAGTTTGTCCAGGTTTTCACACTTCCAAATTCTCAACCTCCTAGGTCGAGATCTACTCATAGATGATTCTCTAAAACCTGGTCTCCACGTTGCTACGGAGTAATACAGCGGCTCATCCCACCATCCGATCTTCCTCCAACACCACCCACCCAATCCCAGTCAACCAATGCATCATACGTCATCCATGATTCATCAACCACTCCCACCCCACGAAAATCCCATCTCAACTCTTCCCTCCACATACCTCTTCTCCATCTTCATCTTCATGATCTTCATCTTCACGATCGAAGAACAGACGAGGGGTACCCGACACATTATGCACCCAGAGCCCCCTCGAACCATCCCTGTCCGTCATCTCAACATGACATCATGACATCATAACAACATCTGCATAGCACCTAAACGGGAGTGACAAATGGGCAACAGACTCCAACCGTTGCAAGTGCTCCTCATACCATTGTCAATAGTATTGACACACATTCGAGTCCGCACTAGCCCAACGACGGGCGGGAAGGGGAGCGGGACGAGGAAGATCACCCGACAACCCCGACCCGACAACCCGAGAGCCCAATGCCCCAAACCCTCTTCCTCACTGTAGACCTACCAGAGTAAGATTTCTTGGAATCGGATCGCTACCAACCAACCAACCAGCCAACCAACCCTCGCGTTCCTTCAACTTCCAGTTCCATTCTTCGGTAGAAATCGAAATCCGTATGCAAGAATAACGTCACCTGGCAGAAACATCCCGATCCTGACCGACCATGCAGGTAGGTACCTAGGTATGGTAGGTAGGTCCACCACACATCCGAGGCCTTGCATATGGCCCGACTGGGGCCGACCCGGGGAGGGAGCATCGGGAAGATTCCATCCTCTCCTGCGCCCGTCCTTGTCCATAGGTACATACTACGTACATACATTTGCTATCCATGCCCCATGCCACATGCCATGCACGGCGATCAGGTACCCGGGCCGGGTAACCAAGGTTCAAAAATCTTCAACACAATGTTGTCGTATCGGCTGTATGTATGTACGTACCGAGGCGGAGGGCCATCTCCAGGAGTAGAACTCTGAACTTCCCAAGACACGACACGACTACTGCAAAGTCCATGACATAGTCAAATGAGCAAACTGCACGGGGTATTATTGACCAACAAGCAAGATCACGCCAGATACCAAACAAATCACTGAAAAGGGGTATAATATTCCGCATGTGCCAATCTCGAACCCAAGTTCCCATCTGCTTCATCCTCTCTCACCAGATAACGCCATGTTAATGCAAAAGCCAAAGAACCAAAGAGCAAACCGCCACCCGTCATCCTCCGTCAGAGCCAATCTCAATATCCCAAACCCAATGTCCTTCCCTGATATGTTTCCTAGCTAAGAACAGTTACCCGAACCTGACCTGATCCATGCAATGCAAATCGTGATGTGAGAAGGGAGTCATAAGAAAAACCAAAGCCGGTGAAATGACAAATGAGCAAACCGTGGTTGCGGCGCTCGGGGGTATCAAATGATGCGTTCATGTCGTGAGGATGCCGATGATGTGCCATGAGAGGTGACAGATGACCGAAAACCCGAAATGAAATGTCGTGGGGAATCCGAAACCGTGAGCAATAGTAAGGGGAGAGTGCGAAAGGGGGAATCAATGGACAAGAAAACAAAAATCATCGTAGTAAGCCAAACCCTCCACGCATGTCCCTGCGCTCAATCAATTCTTGCGATCCCGCTCCAGGTAGGGACGCATCCACTCAATGTCGAGCCATCCCACGCGCTCGTACGCCTGCCACAGCTTGGACGCCTTGTTGACGTCAATCTTGCAAGCCTGCTGGGCGTCCGTCTTGCGGAACTCCTTGCCGATGCGGGCGCACTCGAGGCGGCGCAGGAAGATGCGCCGCTTGCTGGTCAGGTAGGTGGCGCAGTCGAGGCGCAGGTTGCTGGCGAGGAGCAGTTCGTCCGGGTGCAGCAGGTGGCGGTGCGGATCGTTGGACAGATCCAGAGCGTTGCCCTTCCAATCCACCTTGAGGCTGTTGGGCTTGTTCGGCAGAGTATGGAGAGGCGGCGAAAGGTCCTCGAGGGCATTGAAGTCCTTGTCCTCGCGGTTCGGCGCAACGGTCCGCGTGCGAGGCTCAGGCGTGCTGACTTGGATGGTCTCCCGGACTGGCGCCGGAGTCGCACGGATCGGCCGCGGGTGTTGCGGCTTCACCTTGGGTGACTTGGGCTTCTGGACGCGGGTCACAGATGCCTTGGTGGTCGTTTGAGGACCCAAGACGGGAGGCTTCGATGCCGGCAAAATGGGGGGGAGCCTGGTGGGTTGGTACGACGAGTGCGATGCGTGCTTCCGATCAGCCCGGTCAGCCCGGAGAAGCTCGCGCTCCTGACGCAGCCATCCCTTGGGATTGTCCTTGAACATGCGGAAGCAATTGGACTTGAAGTACAGGGCGAGCTCGTAGTCCTCGGGTTTCGGCGGGGTTGAGTCGCGGAAGAGACCGGCTGGCCGCGATGCGATGTGCTCGCTCACTAAACGCTCTGTCGTCGACCGGAAGTTCTCGAGCGAAGCCGGAGTCGGTGTGAACAGCGGACCGACCGAAGTGCTGGCAGTTGAGTCTCCCGCGGGGTAGAGGATAGGGTCCTTGGCTCCCAGGCTCAGCGGCGGCGTAGGACCGATGGAATTGGCGGCATGAGTATACGGCGAGACGGGTGGCGACAAGGGCTGATGAGTGATCTGCGAATCAAGATTCGAATTCGGCTTCGATCCATCAGCCGAAGACGGCCGGAAGGAGTCGAGAGGAGCGGGCTCGGGAGGCGACATGAGGTTGCTGATATCGCAAGGCTTCTGAGGCTTCGGGGCCGTCGAGGCGACCCTGTCGGGAGGAGGAGCGCAGGCGTCCTTCATCTCTTTGGTGGGGGTTGGCGGATGGTAAGTTGGCGGAGACAGCGTTGATGTGGTGGTCCAAGGAGGTGTCGATGTCTGATTGCTAGAAGCCGCAGGCTGCTGCATGACGAAGGAAAGCGTTGAAGTCTCAGTCATTCCCGTGATGACTGAAGCTATGAAGGTGGCGAACAGCGCTGACCGTCATCAACCGATGAGGTGGATTTTGAAGACCGACGTGGACGATGGCGGAAAGTCGAATGGTGTACCAGGGAGGGTGGCGTGGCGCCCTGTGTGTTGTTGGTTGCGACTGAGATGAAGAGAGACCAGGAGAACAAAGGGTGTGGGTGATGAAGCGTGACTGGATTGAGCGGTGATTCTTTGTTGTTGAGATGACTCCTGACCGCGGACTGATGATATAGGCGATGTTCTCAATTGCTGAATAATAGACAATGGGAGCGAAAGTTGGGATGTATTCAGTTATCCGGAGGCAACGGTAATAGAGGGGCGCTGCGGAAACAATAGAGTAACCGCGCCGCGTATGCTCGGTCAATGGAATCCGCTGGAAAGAATCCGGGTGGCGAAATAGCGCTTGGAACAGGCTCGACTAGCAACTTGGACGCAGGAATGTTGGCCAGGTCGATACTGAAGACAATCAAGGGGCGCAAACGGCTGAGAAAGACCAAAGAGCATGGCCGGAGACACGGAGAGGGGGGGAGTGACCCCATGTAAGTACTCCGTGGTGTAAGCGGCACATGGCGGCGGCGCTGGGACCAGGAGACGCTCCGTCACTTGACGGACTGGCTGCTGGCTGGGCATCGGCAGGGCTGGGAGCCCAAGGCCCCCAGGCACGGCAAACGGATACTTAGCGGAGCGATTGCGCCAGCCAGCACGTCACACAGCGGTGCACAGCGCGTCTGGCGCTCTAGGCAAAGACGGTGGTGTGTGTGGGTGAGCACGAATCTGGGGTTCAGGTGTAAGTGGAGTGGCGTGGCGCTGCTGAGCAGGGGGTCCACACGGAGAGGAGTCACTCCCACGCTTGAAGGCACACCCCCTTTTCCTTCAACCCCCAATCTCAGCCAATCAACCTTCGGTCCAATGACCGGGCCAATGGTCACGGCGAGGACGGACCGCGTCAGGCAAAAATAGGGTCAGGCTGGGGTGTGGAGGTGACTTCTGCCCAAAACATGGTGCTGTCCCCAGCCGGCATCTGGGAGATCCAAGGCTGCCGTCCGTCAGCTGGGAGCGTTTTGTGCAAACAAGGGGTCAGAGGACCGTTAACTATCCATGGTGACCTGTGATCTGTCATGCGCAGTCGTGGGACAGGTTTCATGCTCTCTGACCTCGTTCAGGGTGCCGGTTTCATGCTCTCAATTCCCCCGTCCGAGTCTCGGCGATGTTGGATGCATCGCTGAAGGCACGGGATCTGATAGCCAATGTTGCCAGCCCACCGGAGACCTACTCCAGACCCATCCCACAGGACGATTGATGATTGATGGATGGGTTCCACCACTTCCTGGCGCTTCGGGCGGGTCGAGCCGTGCGTATCTGGCCCTGATTGCTGGCCTCGTTGCTGCGATGCAGATCTCGCTGTCTTGCATGTTGGGCAAGCCAATGCAGTGTAGACAACTACGCTGTCTCTTTGTTAAATATGTTGCAGTCGAGATCTGAGGTCTCGACTCTGCTGGACCTGGACAGCCACGACAGGAAGAAGGACATCCAGGCGGGGTGTGAACGGAGGGCTGCTGTGCGCACTTCAGACGTGCTGAACTCGGATTCCAAGCGAAGTTGGCGCTCGAAGCGGTTTTCGTCGGTCGTTCGGCCAGATGGTCTGCCAGAAAAATAAAGGGACCTTCCTTGCAAAACGTGGGGGTTTTGGTTTGGTGAGGTCGGAATTGCGGCTGGCTGTGTCAAGGTTGTGTCTTCATATGATGCTCACCGCAGGTTTTCGACGTCCCCGTGTAAGTGAGCCAAACCCTGATCTCTGAGTCTCGCTGTCCACTTGGATTGAGGCGCGCCTTGTCGGTGAAGCCTCTGCTATGGATCCATGGGAACTAAAGTGATCATGACAAGGCTGCTTCTATGTGAGACAGGCAGACAAGTCATGGAATATTGTCCATGCTAAGCCATGTCTTGTCGAGCTGGGGAGAGCGTGAGCGCGTGGAGGGGCACAGAAAGGAGGGGCAGACGAGGAGGGGGAAATGGAAAGAGGGGCAGCGACACGCGACGATGTCATCTTGCAGAGTGGAGCCTTGCGCACCGGGAATTGCTTCCAGCGAGTCGATGTGCATCGAACTCAATTGAACCCCAATTGGGCTGCCATTTGGGCAGCGAAGCCGTGATCGAGTGTTGATGAAAGGAAGCATGTCGAAACACGTCCTCTCAATGCCGTCTGTTGTCTTGAATGTTGTCTCTCGTCTCTCCTGTCATTGTCTCTTGTTGTTGGCTCCCCGGTTTCCGTTCTTGCATCTGAGCCGCCCGCCTCGTTCTGTTTCCCATCAATTCGCTGGACCACGATTGATTCTGCAGCCTGTTGCACTCTGCTGCGTGGATCGAACAGATGCGCATGGCCTCGGATTGACCAATGGATGCACACATGGCCTTCCGTTTCCCGCCTGCGTCGGATTCGTGACTCATTTCAAGCGTTCGGTGATTGAGGGATGGGGACCAATCAGAGGTGGGAATGCCCTCTAGGCTTGAGACCAAGTGATATCGCACGTAACGGAAGGCACTCCTGAATGACGTCCTTCCTGCCGTGTTAAGTCTGTTCACATGAAGAGGCCCGAGCAGATGACCAGCATCAGTCCGGTGCACCCATCACGCCTTCCCTGTGAATGGGAATCTCTACAAGTAGGACCCGTTTTCCAGGTTTCACACAAATCCATGCAACCTCTCCATGTTCATTTCTGCCTTCATGGACTGGGGAATTGGAAAAGCAAAACGTCAATTCGACTCATCTCGCTGCCTGCACTCCATGAGTAAGTCCTGAATCACTTCTGAGTCAAGTCAGCCCGGAATGTCTTCCCCGTCCTCAGCCCGGACCTGTCATTTGTCATCCGGACTTGTGCCGTTTTGTCCTCCTATTTCCGGCCGACGTTCCGAGTCCCCGTTCGTTTTGTCCGTCTCGTCCGTCTCAGAGCCCTCATCAGATTGTTGCCCAGTTTGCGTGGTCTCCCACCATTTCCCATGCCAAAACAGACCATCTCAGCTTGGTCAAAACAGCCCATCTGACCATCCGACCCACCCAATTATACACACCACTTCGTCTCTCGATGGCATGCTTCAAGCGCGGGGCCAGTGTTCTTCTCTGCATTAGCTCAACCCTACTCTTCCAACATGCGATTACTAAAATGCAAAAGAGACACCCACCTTCCGTCTTCCCCATGCCAAAACCCCCCAGACACTAGCTGCAGGCTCACTTCACTTGCCATTTTCTAGTTCCCGGATCTTCACATGGTCGCCAGAGTCGCATGACCGTCCTTCAGGTCATGGCTTATCTTATCACCCCGCTCCAGTTTCCCCCCGCCTTCTATTTTGAGTTTAGGGAACTTCGGGTTGGGGGGAATGACGTCTTCACTTCCCTCGTGTCTGCTCTGTACGAGATGGTTGTGCTCCTTTCGCCTTGGGTCATGATGGACAAGATACAATTGTCTTAGGAACTTGGCTGAGGCCTCCGATGGAAGTCCGAAGAGCTTTGCTCTGAAGATTGATCAGCCCCCTTCATCCGTTCTTGTTGCATCAACCACCTGTTCGTCTGACCACCCCGATTGGCCAATTGACGGGTTGCCTAAAAGGGGTTGGTTTGGGAATTGACCAGTCTCGGGCAGCAGCCCCATCCATCGACGTCACCTCACGGTTGATCTCGGGTTGTCATGGGAATAGTCATGGAATCTAGTTATCAAACTGAAGTCTCTATTGTGGGTTGCTCAGGCGGTCAGCGCAGGCCGAACCGCTGCTCACGGATGCTCCATAGCCGCAGAGACCCAAAGTTGTCCCCAGACCAACAGTCAGGCTGCCTAATCTCCCTCATGTTGGCCTCGTCCAGGCCACGCAAGCCAAACAGCAAGACCTTCACCAACATCCAAGGCAACCAACAGAGCACCAAACGCAGGTATGTTCAGGGGAGCGGACGGGTGAGTTGAACGCGTTGTGCATACATTGGCTGTTGTACATACGTGCTTGCTTCACTTCCGATTTGTGCCTCGGGAGTAAATGATGTGGCACACTCTGGGCGTCTCATATCTTCGCCTCAATGGTATGCCTCGCGAAAACACCTAAGATCCAACAACAGTAAGGCGCCTGGAAGCGGCCGCAATTTTCCAACTACTTTTGACTGGATCATGTACGATGGATTTGTTACAAGCCCTGCCAATCGGTGTTCAACCGAAATCACGGGTGAATGGCATCCACTTGTTATTCTCTGTTATTCTTAACATGTCTGCTAGTTGGCTGCGAAACAGACCCCGACAGAAACAAAGCCGTGTCAACAACTTTTACACAGTATTCTCTGCGATATTGCTTCTTGCTCTCAACATCATGGTAGGGATATTCACCAAAGGCCGCACGAAGTGATTTGGCGTTTATCCGCCCATAGGCGCCTGCGCCGCAATAAGCGCTCAGAGCGACTCTCAGCGCCAACTTCTTCACCATCGCCAGATGTTGAACGCGAGTTGCAAACCTTCTTAGCGCTTGAAACAGTTGTTGGCCAGGTTGTGAAGTTTTATTTAAAGAATGTTGTGAAATGATAAATAGAGGTTTTTCCCGCTCCTCCTCTGTCTCTCAAACAGCACAATCATTCAATTCAACAAGCTTCACAGTGAATCCTTCTCTCACAAGCCTACTCCACCAACTTGAACCCTGAATTTACTTCATCATTATACCTTCATTTCAAGACAACCAAATCAGCATCATCATCAAACCCTCATCTCAGCACAACCGAACCACAATGCCTCAGCTCAATCTTCAAGACCAAAGCCTTGTCAAACTCAACGAGATGGCCATGGCCCGGATTTTTGCTGAAAACTGGGCAGCATGCCTCCCACGCACCGACTTGGATATGACTCATCCGCTCGTGATCAACGACCTTGTCATCAAGCCACCACTCCTCGGCATACTTGGCCCCATCATCCAGCAGAAGCAGAAGGTCCCAGTACTATACGAGCTCGACAACCGCATCATTGACTCGGCAACTATCGTAATGGTTACTGGGCAACAGTTGACGCACATCTACCATGTCTACAAACTCTGTGACTTGAAGGTGATGGACACGTGCTTTGTGCTGGTTGATGGGGTGAAGAGGCTTGCGAACATTCTTCCTGGTGCTCAATAACATGGAGTTACAGGACTTTGTGTATTCAGGGGCGAGGGGGTCAAGAGTAGTCATGAACTGGTATGAGGGGGGAGGAGAATTAGAACGCTGATGGATAGCCGAGATATGTAACAATCAACACGACTGGGCAGGCTCCTAGTACACAGTACTCGGGAGTTCATGGGCCTGAAATTTTGGGTATATTCGCTAAAACGGCGTCTATTATCAAGACGTTGTCAATGTTGCTCGAGTCGTGTCTGACTTCTAAACTGCCCCTCTTCCTAGAAGACCTAGGCCCCCAAGTCTGTCCATCGCCTCACCAATCCTCCATCCAACACAAATGGAAACTTCTCTTCCAAATCGAGGAACCCATGAAAGACTAACAAATCATCTTGGTATGCCATCGCAATACTATTGCTCCTCGGGATGAGACCTAACAACAAAGCTTCGCCCACCATCCAGCTACGCGGAACGAAGAAGTGGCGCGTGTAGTCGCCAGCTTTCTGGAGGTCCTTGAGCGACACGGAGCTCACCCAGCCTTTGATGTCGACAAAATACAGCACAGACCGGTACATCCCGATGACTGTCTTGAATGGCGCGAGGAGGGTCTTGTGAACGCATTTGACGGCAACTTCCTGAACATCACTGCCAATGCTGTCATTTCCCTCATTGAATCCTTGACTTCCGGTTTGGCTGTAACTCAGTTTATCCAGGTTCAGAAATTCGAAACATGTGCGCCTTTCCTTGTCAAAGCGCCTGAGTCGCACGAGCTGATTGCAGCCATTTTGAGCAACCCACACCGACGCTGGAGATGTAACAATCTCAGCACCGCAAGTGGGAGAGCTTATCATGAAAGGCACGCCTTGTTTAGGCGTGAGCTCCTCAAATGTCTCCCATCGGAAGATGTGAACCCGGGTTGGTCGAAGGAGTAGAAAGAGCATGGGATCGGTCGGATGTTGCAGCCACTGTTTGTCCTTGCCCCAGATCTCAGAACCATCCTCATCATTGTAACACTTGATGAGTGTCCCGGTGCTGTTCCAAAGCTCACCACCCCCCAGAGTTTCGAAGAGGAACAAGTCAGCGCCTTGGTTGATCAGCACGTTTAGGACAGTGTGTTTGGCGTAGCCGTCAAAGATGGGTGGCAGCATCACTTGGCATGATGCTCGTGGGGACCGGGTGATTGACACCCGCACAGCTGTGCACTGCGTGATGACGTTGACGACAACAAGAACTGAGGCTTTCTCATGCCATTCAAGGTGCTTGATCGCGTATTGATGCTTCGAGTCGAGGCAGAAGTCAAGCAGTCGAGTACCTTTCGCTCCGTCGTAGACGCTCACGCTGCCGTTCCGGCGGCCACAGAAAATGACATTCATCTTGCTGATCTCGGGAGACGTCATGCAAGTTATGTACTCTTCGTGGCTGACTGGTCGTGCCACCATCTCAGGAATGGGCATGGTTGCTGCCTCGCTGCTAGGCGCCTCGCTGGACGCGTCGTCGAAAGAATCTCGCCGCACAAGAGCCGGCGGCTCCCACACGTTGCAGTGTTTGTCGCGAATGTCATAAACGCGAAGAGCGTTGGGAGACACAGTCAGGCCTAGCAACATGGTGCGGAGGGCCGAGATGCGGTAAAGGACCTTGAGAGTCTGCTCGAACGCCAGAATGTGAATAACGCCATTGTGGTCACCTGCGAAGAGTGTCCTGCCATCGCGCGAGCTGACCAGGATGCGAGGCTCCATCTCCAAAAGGTCATGCTGTTCTCGCGACCAAGGATTGCAGGTAACCACGCCGACGCCATCGTAAGCTATTGCAAGCAGATCCATTTCCGGCATGGGGTTGAAGACCAAGTCGTGGACTTGAACTTGCTGGTACAGGGCATCGGTCCCTGGCCGGTAGAACACACCCTCCTTTCGCCGTCGTTCAATGTCCCAGATTATGACTGGGGCACAGCGGTATGTCACGGCTGCCAGGCCATGGACTGTCGATATGCATACCTTCCAAGGTGGCGTACCGGGGGCGATCCGGCGGCTTTCTTCTTCTGACTCCGAATCGCTGCTGCTGTGGTAGAGGGGGAAATCTTCCTGGCACTCAGAGCCGTCTTCCGCAGAAAGAAAGTGCATCTTGCCGTCTTTTCCACACATCAGAAGTTCGTCCTCATCCCTCCCAAAGGTGATCGACACCGGGCCCTGAGAAAACTTCATCGTCTTTCGCCACAGGCACTCCCATCGGCTGTTCCAGAAAGATATTTTCTTGGAGCCAGAAGCTACGAGCGATCCGGTGGTTGGCCCAAAAGTAATGTTCCGGACAATCTCGCCATGGTCGATCTTAGAAATGAGTTGCAATGTGATGCTGTCGTAGATCATAATGATCCCCGTATTGCCGCCCATGTTGAGGCCGACAGCCAGATGTTGCTCTGAGGCAGCCACCGCGGTAACCCTGTACTCGTAAACAAAACATGATATCCTGTCATCCCAGTCTCTCTCCGGCGGCATCCCAAGCAGCCTATGGCGGCGGCAGTCCTTCGCAAACCGTTGGTGGATGACAGACTTCGGGGGACTGAGAGCAGGAACCATGACATAGATGCAAGATGGCAAATCTATGAGGTTCGAACCGAAAGCCGCCACAATGTGAGCCAGGTCAGTTACCCATGCAGATGCAAGTCGCGATTCTTTGTCAAGAAGCGGGAGGTGTTTAGCGCGACGGGACAAGAAGGCCCTTAGGTTTTGAACCGCCTTAATCAAAGTTTCCAAATTCCCAATCCGGGCCACATGCTCGATCCAAGTCAAAACGTTGGAGTTGAGGAATTTGTCAAGCAGGAGAAGCGGTCCGTCAACGCCAGAGGTGCCATGTGCGAGGTGGAAGGGGAAGTGGGCACAGGCGTAATCGGCCAGGACCAAGTCACTTGGGGTTTTGGAGGTCGATGTGATTCTCCGTCCGGGTTGCGGTGGCGAGAAGTCTTTCCCAGTCAAATATTCCAGACAGACCTCAGCAAGACGTGCATGGGCCGCACCAAGGTTGACCTGGAACTCTGACTCCCCCTGGATCAGGAATGCTGTGACTGTTTGGTGGATGACGTGAACGAAAGACTGTCGGTCAATGGTGATCAAGTCGCCGCACAACCCTGCCAGTCGTTCGTTTGTCGCGGTCAAGGTGCGGTTGATGTCCAGTCGAATCGCCTCACGCAGCTCGGGAAGCGAGAGTGGCCGTGATGCGCAAACAGTCCACTTAAGAATGCACTTGGCCAATTCCAAGTTGGGTGTGTTGGCGACATTTTTTGCAATTCGCGTGTAGAAGTCGTTCATTTCACCGGGAACATCGTGGAGAGCCTCTTCCATGTCTTCTTCGGCGTATGTCTCCTCCAACCGATTCACCACCAGTGATGCCCACAAGAAGATACCATTCGACTTGTCGAGGATCTCAGAGATAATACGCTCGCTGAGATCGCCTCCAGGATGAGTTGCTCTCCGAGCCCGAAGGAATGTGGCGATGTCGAGCCGGGAGTTCTCGCCGCCTGTCTCGAGTTCTAAAAGGAGGCTTTCGTCAACGCTAAGGGCTCGCTGTACTTGGACACTTGGTCTGCTTGTCAGGAACACCTGAAGGGGAACTTCTCGTGGAATTCTTGAAAGCAAACTAAGTAACGTCCCCAGGCTTTTGTTGGCGCACTCGTCCAGAGCGTCGATAACCCAGAACTGGGGAGAGACGAACTTCGTCTTGAAAATGCGTCCCATGAAGATGTCGTTCCAGATCTTGTTGTGGTCGTTGAGGTTGAAGCTCTCACTGTTTTCGGCCATGGCTAGCAGGGCCTTCCGGACATCGAAGTTGCATTCGGCCATTTGAAAGGCCAACGACCGAAGAAAAGCCGAGGGGCTAGACGTCTCGGTGTTTCCATGTTTTAGGAAGTAGTAGCAGCAATCCAAGTTGCAGTCTTCGAGAAACCGTATGACATGGCTGCACAAGACGGATTTCCCTGAGCCTGGCGCGCCATGGAGCCACAGGAACCGGGGACTGTGCTCTCTAAGCACGGCGGGGCTGTCAACGGACGAGGTTCTCGAAGATCCGGACAGCCAGCCATTGAAAGATGTGTGCTCCGTCAACCAAGCACACGTCCCAGGTAGTCGCTTCTCCGATATTTCCAGAAATTCCGCTTCTTGTCGCCCGGAAACGTCCAAAAAGGCACTGATCTTTTTCATATCGGTCGGGAAGCTGCTCTTCTGGTTCATGAGATCTGAAAGTCCCGAGTATTGTTGTTAATAATCAAGACCAAGCCCTCGAGAACAAATTGTAGATGCACCTTACACTTCTTGTCAATATCTTCGACAGCCTTGCGGAGGCAGTTGACTAGAATTTGATAATTATCATTATCGGGTCCCTCGAATTTGCATACGTGTCGATGATCAGCGTCGAGATAATGCTTGTTCTCCCCAGGAAGATTCATGACGGCAGAGTCCTTTTCAACCACAAAAAATGATTTGGGACCTGAAGATGTGGGCAGCCCCTCAAAGAAGGACCAAAGGTTTAAATTGGCGCTAGCGTGGCGGAACTCGTCATTGATCCCCTGCATTGACACTGTCAGTGATCAAAGAACTTGCTAGTGATCAACGGGATGTTTGTCTAACTTGCAGCATGGCAGAGCCCGGAATAAGCTCATCCACATAGGTCTTAGAACCATAAATTAAGGAAGAGGCGAGAAGACGAGAAAGCGTTTGAGCTGAGTCTGCGCCGCGATGAGGGGTGGCCAGGAAATAAATTGAGTGTATCCTCCTCTCGAGGTGTTGATACAAGGGGTTCCCTCGAGCCAACAGGTAGGCCTGGGTCACGTCAGCATGCGAACCAGGGACACAAGCATGAAGACGAGAAGATACCTTCTTCGCAACAAGGCCACCCATGCTATGGGCGATGAGCACTATGGGTGTCTAATGTACGAAAGTTAATCATAGACGAATTCCAACTTTTCCTGGCCGATTGCCAACGGCAGTGGGACTTACCTCTCCATTCTTGTTCAAATGCTCCGAAATGGACATGTCAAAGAGCAAAGCCTGAGCAAAGTCGTGGATGCTTAGTTTGCTTTGGGCGAACCTGGTCCAATCCGAATGGTATCCGAAGCTGTGGACTCTGACATGTTTGAAGCCAGGTTCGGACGGCAGCCATTCTTTGGGCCAAAAGGAATTTGGGTTGGCTGGATGAGTCCATGTTTTTCTCGAACCACCTCCAAGACCATGTATCTGAGATATGAGGCATTGCGGTCAGTAGTTAGTATATTATAACTCGGCAGATCTATGGGATGATAAAGAACTGGATGGGGACGAACAAAGATAAACTCGACACGAGGCTCAGAAGGTTCGCTCAGGAGGTTGAGGCCATAGGGCCCATGCGCATCCGGCTCGGACGGGGTTTCTGTAACCGCTTTGTTCGCGCGCGTACCAAGCGCCTGAAGTCTGCGATGCACGCGGTAAAATGCCGAGGTTGACGACGATGATGTTGGGGACCGCGAGAAGGATTTAAATGAACCAAGCTCCGTGCGCATGCCAGGAGGTTTGCTGCGGTGTGGCAGGTCGCCGGACGCCATGCTTGTGGGCGAGGAGAGCACCAGATCTCTCCTCCCTCGGATCGAAACATCAGAACAACAGGTTCGAGTTCAAATTGCCTCATGTCACCCCGCGGCGAGACAGCCGCGGTAGTGTCAGAACAGGGGACCTTGTCTTGTTGACAGGAACAAGTTGCCGGGGAACATTGCGTTGGTCCTTACAGGTAGTCCCTCAACTGGGCTTCCTATCCTGGGGATACGCTGTCAGAAACCTCCCAACACATAGCGGAGGCGCCAGTGCAGTTTTGGATCATTTGGTGAAAACATGCGGGACATCGGGCTCAAGGCTGGCCCCGAACTGTTTCCATCCAACAAGGCTCCGGGGGGAAATCCCACCATGGCCACCCAGGCTGCGACCTGCGGGGTGCGGTTTGGGCAGCTGCGTAGTATCAGCACGACCAACCAACAAGGCGCTTCTGAGGGGCTTTTCGGCAACCTGTGAGGCGCCGAGTGTTGACGCCCAGCGCTGCGCCGGGACGCCGTGCGTCTTCGGTGAACAAGGGTATTCTCGCAGCGCATTGCTATTGGCGAAGCCTGCATGAAGAGACACACCAGCCGCTGCATATTGCCGCCAGCAACCTCTCTTTATGTTCTCACGTAGGATGTACCCTGTGTCACCTTTCCAACAACGGCAAGTTGGGGGGCAGACACGGAAGGGTGGAGGGATTTAAAAAGTGCTAGTTGAGGACCGATCCGACCAGCTACAATGCCAAAACCAGAATACCCTCTTGGCCCTTCGTCATAATACGCACTTCAGTAAGGTACCTGCTTCGTCTTAAAGCTCAGGTTGACTGGGGATTAGACCATGGCCCCATACATTGTCGGGATCGATCCCATCGGCGACGATGTTGAGCTCGATGAGGGTGTTATGGAAGGTGAGTATCAACCTCGCGAACAGCGTCTTTTTCTCCCCTCCTCCCGCACGGCGGAGCGCTAACATTGGCTCATGAAAAAGCCCTTCCGGCTGGATGTCGCGTCGTGAACACTTCCAAAGGAGGAGAGAGCCTGTGGGTACAAACCTTGCGAATTGAGGTGGAACTCCCAGACGGCACCGAAAAGGTGTTCTTCAAAAAGGGGGCATCTGGCACTGTCGGCCTGAACATGATGAAAGGTGCCTTCGAGTCTGAGACAGCCCTATACTCGTTCATCCCGGAGCACGTGCCCAAGCCTGTGGCGTATGGCTCATACCGATCACAGCCTGACATGCACTTCTACATCGCCGAGTACGTCGAGATGGACGAAGAACATCCAGACCCAGAGGCCTGGGCCACTGCCATCGCGAAGCTGCACAAACGAAGCATGGGCAAATCTCCAGGTGGAAAGTTTGGCTTCCATGTTGACACTCACCTCGCCAACATTCCCCAAAACAACAAATGGAATGCGTCGTGGGAAAAATTCTGGGACCAAATCTTCCGCACGATGTGTGAGATTGAAGAGGAACGCCGTGGCCCTGACCCCGACCTGACTCGACTCAAGAAGCTCTACCACGATCTCGTTATCCCTCGTTATCTCAGGCCCCTGGAGTCCGACGGTAGAGTGGTTCATCCAACGTTGCTTCACAATGACGCCTGGCCTGGTAACGCCAAACCAAGAACGGACTCGCCCGAGATTCTGTGTCTGTTCGATTCCTGTGCTGTCTGGGGTCACAACGAAGGTTGGTTCCCACTATTAAAAGACGTGAGGACTGATGTCTTGAGGTGATTAACATTTGGAATTCTACCAGCTGACCTGAAGGTCACTCGGCCGAACACCTGGAACCTGGAAGAGGCAGGAGAAATGTATCAAAACATGATGGGCGTATCAGAGCCACAAGATGATTTCACAGCAAGAGTCGAACTGTACGCAACCTTTGGTCTTACGTTGCGCTCCGCCATGTACTGGCAGGAGCCAGGACGCAGACAACTGTGAGTGTGCCTTTGGTTGACAGTGTTCTCTATTAATTATCAATCAACTAACCACACAATGTCAGGCTCATCGATCATATGCAAAGGGTGGTTGACCTGGCTGTTACGTCAGGGGCCAAGAAGGGCTTGCCTGCACCAACGTCGGAGACAAAAGAAGAACCGCCCAGTGACAAACCTGTTCGACCCCTTGCAAAGCTATCATAGATGCAGGTTGAGCGTGATACCGAGAATCTGAAGTGTCCGAATATCAACCTTGGGGAACTGCCTAGGAAGTGTCCCAGTATCAATTGGGTTATCAGGCTATCATGAAGGTAAGGTAGGTGATACACTCCAATGATTAGTTACGATGTAATACATACATCCTTTAGGTCCATATATTAGTTCTTCTCACTCTCGAAGCCCAGGAGTATGGAGTCAGCATGCTATCGCAAACAGAGCACTACGTAGGCATTACTGTACATACAGTCGGCAGCTAAGGCCGAAGATAGGCGGGGATGCAGGGTGTATGCAGCGCTTCTGCAGGATACTACCTATGTAAGACGCAGCCAGTCACCGCAGCGCTGTTTGATCGGGCCCTGGTTCTCCAATGGACAACTCACCCTGCATGTTGGGAATCCTTATTCCTGTACTCCGTAATTATATGTACACAATAAATGACCCCTGCCTTCCTCACCTTGGTCTCATTACAAATGTACCCAGCCTCAGTTGTGTCTTGTGACCCAGCAACACCATCAGAAAGTCAGTCACTCTAACCTCCCGCAACTTCGTCTCTGTCCATTGTGTCTGAACATCAATACCTATGGCCGTGTACCTGGCCTAAATACTTAATTATCCATCCTTTTCACTGAAAGCTAGAACATCACTATACTGCACCCCAACGATTATTGGTTCACGCGCCATACCCCTTCAAGGCTGCTACATGGAGGCCAAACCCGATGCTCCTCTTTCCAAAACCCGGGAACCACATCTGGCAATGCAAAATGTCCAAGACAGCTCAAAACAGAACACAGCCGAATTGTTGCCGCCAAGCGTGGCCCTGAAGAACGCCCAGGTCGTCAGCAACTCAGGGGTCGAACCATTTTCCGTTTTCACGGCCGGTCAAAAACGATGGATAAGTTGGGTGTCGTCATTTGGAGCTATGTTTTCCACCCTCAATAGCTACATCTACTTTCCGGCCGTGATCCCCATTGCCCAAGACCTTGGTGTCTCAGTGGCCTTGGTCAATCTGACAATCACTTCCTACCTCGTGGTAGCGGGAATAGCGCCTGCCATGATGGGGGACTTGGCAGATCACGAAGGACGACGGCCGGCATACCTTGCCATGTGTGTTTTGATGGTCGGTGCCAACCTCGGGCTAGCCCTCCAGCGGTCGTATCCTGCGTTGTTTGTGCTAAGAATGATTCAAGCTGCTGGATCGTCAGGTATATTAATTATTTCTCCTAAAAATAGATACATTCATAGTAATTACTCACTAACTTTAGTCATCTGTTGTAGGTGCATTTGGGGCAGCACACGGTGTTGTGTCTGACATCGCCCCCGTTGCCATGAGGGGGTCATTTACTGGCGCAGTCGTCTTCTTTACGAATGCAGCACCAGGGGTCGGTCCTATCATCAGCGGTGCTCTGGCTGACTCAGTTGGCTGGCCTTGGATCTTCTGGCTCCTCGTCATCCTCACGACAGTGTACTCTGTCGCTGTGATCTTGTTCTTTCCAGAAACTCAACGTCGCCTCGTTGGAAATGGTAGTCAACGAGTAGACGGCCTGCTCTATCGCAACCTCTTCTCGACTATCACAACCCACCGACATGCCATCGACAAAAGCAAACCTCCAGTAAGGGTCAAGCAGCATCGCATCCCGAACCCACTCGCATGCCTTCCGATGCTGGCGTACAAGAACAACCTGCATGTTGTCTTGCTCGGCGCCATTACGTATTCAATTCGAATGACGCTCCAGGCTTCCCTCGGATCACAATGCCCCGAACTTTACGAGTTAACGTCACTTCAAGCCGGTCTCATATTCCTCCCGCCGGGAGTTGCCGGGGCCGTGGCAGCAAAGCTCCAGGGCTTGCTAATTGACCACAATTATAAGCGAATGAGCACTGATGTGATTGGCAGTACTGATGTTCGGCAGCGTGGGGAGGATATCTCTGACTTCCCTATCGAAAAGGCGAGGCTCAAGGGGGCAGCTCTCTTGGTCATTATCACGGTTGCGGGGACAGTGGGATATGGAGTGGCATTGATGACGAGAGCCGTGAGTACTTGATTTGTATCCCAATTTTGTTCAATAGCGAGCTAATAAGTATCGTCGGCTGTAGCATATCGCGGTTATGATCATCATGCAATTTGTCACCAGCTACACCACCAGCAGCATTTTCTCGGTACGGGGCGACATTATCCATGCTATGTCAAATAATGACCAGTACTAATGAGCAACTTAAGATTACCAATACACTCCAAACAGACCTGAACCCAACCAAGGCCGCATCAATTCGGGGAGCATCCAACCTGGTACGGTGTGTCCTTGCTGGTGGTTGTATCGCCGCTTTGGAGCCGGTAACACAAAAGATTGGACTGGGATGGTGCTTTGGGGTGTATGCTGCACTTCAGGCGTCGGTACTTCCCATGATCTGGATGTTGGATTCGAAGGGTCTAGAGTGGAGGAAGAACCAAGCTGCAAAGCAAGGTCAGCGAAGCTAGAAGGGGCACTCCACATAAAGTCTCCGATGTATCTCGTGTCAATGACCCCCTGGAATGATGGGATAACCCAGAAGCACCTTGTTTCTTGCCTTCCGGATCCATGGCAGCCTTTAATAAAGGTCTTGTTCTGACGTCGATAGATCTGTCATCTCCGAAGCTTCCTTGGGCGCAAGCAAGAGAACCAACTTTGACCGTGGCAAAGAGTCTGTGGATTTCATGAAGAAAAGCAGACATTTCTCACGACAGTGATCAGGTTATGCGATCGACGATCAAACTAGAAAGAAAATGCAGAGAAATTAATTAATCGGATATTAATAATAATAAAAAAGAAAATTCCAACACATTCCCAAACGCCAGCCAGACAATTTTTGTCTACCCAAACCATGAGGCCAGTCTAAGATCTTTCCAGTCTCCCATCCAAACTAACAATACCATTAAGTGTTCGCCTGGCAACTAATAGCCAGCAAGCGACGGGCTCCTTGGAGCCCCAAAAGTACTCGGCAATCCAAGTGCCACATCGCCACCTCCAAAGCAGCATGCCCATAATACTGCCCTGATTTCATCCAGCCAGACACCAACCTCTCCCCCAACCCACGTTCCTCCTCAACCCCAACTAAAACACTCCCACGCGCGAAAGTCAAACCTCGCCTCCGCCGCCCTCGTCGGCCGCGGGGAGAGGAACTCTCTGGTCCTCCTCGCCGCAAACACCGGCGCCGAGGACGTGACCGCCGCCGCGCGAGACCCGTGCGTCGATAGGGGGTGTGTCACGCTCCGGCGGAACCGGGATGGAGATGGGTCCTGGCCCGATTGCCCTGGGCCCGACGGCCAGAGCGAGGATGCTCTAGAAGATGGGCGCCGCGGGATGAGTGCCCCGGCAGCGGGTCCATCATCCGTCATCGCATCAGGCTCGGCCGTCAGGGGTTGAGCCAGGCCGTTGTCGAGAACGTAGGGGTAGTGGTGGTGGTGGTGAGGAGGTGCAGGCCAAGTTTGGCTGCGCTGAACGCTGGTGGGAGGCAAGGGGAGGTTATCAGTGCAAGTCGTAGGAGGGAGGTGATAATGATCCCTCGCTCGAACCGAGACTTCGCTCCGATCACCGCGGGCAGGGAGCAAGCGGGGCGACTCGCTGCGGGACGAGACGTCGTCCATGCCAAGCAGGCGGGCGGGTTGCCCATCATCGTCGAGGTCCGAGTCGTCCAAGTCCGAGTCCGTACCGGGAGAGACGTACGGCGACTCCCAGTCGGCGGCGTGGCCGCGCCAGACTTCGCAGAGGGAGGTTGCCACGGAGCGGGAGTAGCCTTGATCGATGGTGGTCATGCTGGAGCGGCTGGCGACGGTGCGGAGGCGGGATGGGCGTGGAGGGGATGGAGATCGAGAGGGGGAACGATCCCGCTCTTTTTCGCGGATGTTCTGTTGTTGCCGCTCCTCCCGGGTATAGCGACGGCCTTCCTCGCGAGTGTGTTGTCGCTCGCGGCGGTGCTCCTGGTCCGGAACGCACTCCCGCGGGGTGTACTCCTTGGACATGCGACGGACGTGCTGCTTGGCGTGGTGACGCTCCTCGCGGTGTTTGCCCGTGTTGGCACGCGGTTTCTCGTAGTCGCTGGAGGCGTCCTCACTCTTGTCGTCGCCATCGTCGTAGTCCCGCGATGTGCGACGTACGTGCTGCTTGGTGTGGTGTCGCTCCTCGCGATGCTTGCCACGAGGTTGGTCGTAGTCGCTGGAGTTGCTCTGGATCTTGTCGTCATCATCGTAGTCGCGCGACGTTCGACGGGTGTGTTGTTTAGAGTGATGGCGTTCCTCACGATGCTTGCCAGCGCTGGGCCGAGGCTGCTCGTAGTTGCTTGAACGACTCTCACTCTGATCCTCCTCGTCGTAGTCGCGTGACGCGCGACGGACGTGCTGCTTGCTATGGTGGCGCTCCTCGCGACGCTTGCCAATATTCACAATACGAGACTGCTCATACTTGCTGGAGTCACTCTCGTCACTCTCACTCTCGTTATCGTCGTCGTAGTCCTTCCGCCTCGACCGCTCATGAGTGGCACGGGATGCGGCATGTAATGGCCATGACGACGAATACGCTGAGTGAGTGTTCCCGCTCCACGTCTTGCTCCGATTCAAGCGAGTCGGTCTGGGCTCAGGCTCGGGAGGTGCACGATGAGGGGAGCCGGAGTCGGTATTAGAATCCGTCTTGGACTCCTGGGAGTCCGACTCGGAGCTTTTGTCTGGACGGGATGTTAGTCTCGTGCCAGGAGCTGACCGCATCCCTGGACACGACTTACCACTCTCATGTTGTGTATGAGACTCCAGGCGACGCTTATGATGACGCTTTGGCGACTCCTTCGGAGAGCGGCGGCGAGGCCGCGTCGGCAGACGCTTCCCGGTCGGAGACCTACCCCTGGATCCCGTCGACTGAGACCGACCCTCGAGGTCACGCAGACGCTTCGCATCCGTCATAGAAGCCCTGCGCAGAATCCTGTGCTCCTTCAGGAGGACGGTCGGCCGTGGGATCTCGTCAGGGTACTCCTCCACGTAGGGAGTCTGTGCACGTCGAGACTTGGTCTCGGATGCCCTCCGCTTGTGGTCAGCCTTGAGCTTCTCCTTGACATCGTGATGGCACGCCGATCCCCGGTGAACCGAGGGCCGCGGCTTCGTCGGGCGCTTGTGCTTCTCGCAGCGGTCTTCTTCCGTCTCCGACTCGTCTTCGAAGACGGTGGTGCTGTTGCCGTGATCGTCGTCGTCATCGGACCGGTCGAGGCCACATGTGCATCGAGGAGAGCTCCGAGCTTTGGCCTTGGGGGATCTCCGTCTGGCAGGACTCCTGGCCTTGGTGTGCTCCTTGACATGCTTCTTCTCCACGATCCTCTGGCTGGGGTAAACATAGTCGGCGCCGACGCTATCACCGGAGTCGTAGTCGGTGGTTGTGGTAGTGTTCGGGTCGTCGCGCATATCCATGTTGGTGGATCTTCTGCTGCAGCACCGCGGCCACACCTCGGGGGATGAGCAAAAGAGATTCAAACATTGGGAGAGAAATGAGGTTAAGAAGATATTCCAGCGTTCTCATCGTGTGGATCTGATCCACTTGGCATCCTAAGGTGGACTCGACAAGACTGAGTGGGATGTGAATTCACAGCTATTTATTCTTACTACATCTATTATGCTTGAGTCGAGAAGAGCCGGTTGCAACCCAAAGTGGCAAGGCACGATGTGAGACACACAGAATGGTGGCACTCTTTCCCCAGGAACCGTCGGGCTGAGTTGGGCAACCATAAGAGTGAGGCTGTCAAATAGGAAGACGCCGCACTTGTCCCGCGGTTTGTGGCTGGCCCCGTGTGGGTGAAACGACACAGGCCAGCGCATCAGCGTTGCAGCACAGTCCCGGGGCAGAGAAACACACCTCTCCATGTTTCCAAGTTTGGAGTGACAGGTGTGTCCACGGACATGTGTGTGCGTGGCAGACCTAGGGTATCCTCCTGGGGTTCTTGTGAGATGGTAGGGCAAGCAGCCCTGTTTGTTTATCGAGCAGAACTGCACGGAAGCTGAAGGAGGTCAGATAAAGGGGATGTTTATGATTTGTTGGCATGGCCGAGCTACCACGTGTTGAACGAGAAGCGGCCGGTTTGGTCATCACGAGCTTTCATAGGCTCTTTCGGATCCGTCTGTATGCTTCCGAACGCACCTCCACAACGACAGGAGCACTTCAACGATTTCCGTGGGTTAGGGGGCTTGGTTGAAATGGCCAGAGCCGGAGCCGAGACCGTGATGAATTCGGTCCAGCCTCTGTCTGGACTCTCTTGTCGTCGGCCATGTCCACCATCAACAGCACCTTCGACCCACCGGCTACAGGAGAGGTACTCTATAAGTTAAAGTGCTTGACAAATCACAAAACAAGGTTGATACACGTCACAGACTATAAAGAAAGCAAAAGCCAGGGAAGTGGCGAAAAGAGTGTATTTAGTTGGAATAGGAATGTTCCTAGACTATTTGGTTAGAACCCATTCTCCAAACAGATGACAAAAAGAAATATTCCCGCGGTGGGTGGCCAAGTATATGGATATTTTTTTTTGTGTTTTTCCATATTTTGACATTTTTTTATTCTTTTCCTCCATGATCCTATCACCTACCCACTCCTCTCCGTGCTCACAAACTCAAGCATGATCAGTGCGGTTGTACTTAAACAACGGCTTCTGGTCACTGAAGACCCAAGTCCGGAAGTCATCAGGCAGCTCCTCAATCTCATACTGGACATACCTGTGGCTCGGCATCGGGTCACTCGAGCGTGACCGCCGTCCACTCGACGGCTGCTGCTGACTGTTCCGCGGTGGGTAGTAGTCACGGCTTCGCGGCTCAGGCCGAGGTTGAGGCTGAGGCTGAGGCTGAGGCGGCGGCCGAGGAGGATTAGGAGGGGATTGGTACTGGAACTGAAACGGAGGAGGCTGCGGCTGGCTGCGAGAAGCAGTGCGCGACCGCGACCGGCGCGACGTACGCAGAGGAGAAGGGGCCCTCGGCGATGGCGGCGGCGGCGGCGGGGGAGGGGGAGGGGGAGCAGCATACCTCGTAGAGCTCCGGCTCCGACGCGAAGAGCGAGGAAGCGGAGGCGGGGATGGAGATCGCGGCGGCGGCGGAGGAGGAGGAGGCGGCGGGGCAGCAAAGTGGCGAGTCGAGCTCCTGCTCCGACGAGACGTCCGCGGGGGAGAAGGAGACCGGGGCCTACTGCCAAACCTTATCTCAAACTCAGCCTGGGCACGGAAAAAGGTAGTGTGCTGGGGGTTGGGGGGGTTGGTGAAGAAGGGGTCATCATGGAAGGATGGGCCACGACTGTCATAAACCCATTGAAACACCCTGGGCTCGGGCTGCCGCGAACGCGACCTGCCACGATTCGACGGGAATGAACTCATCGCTTCGATGACCTGTTGGAAGGTGTTGTTGAAAAGGTTCGTCACTTGTTGAGTGATGTTGCTCAACAAGTGTGTGTCCGGTGATGGTGATGGTTCGAGCTCGAGTGGGCGAGCACCAAGCCTCAACTTATACATCTCCAACAGAACAAGGATCGAGGACTTCATTGCTGACGACAAATCCTTTGTCCCTGTACAAAGGCTTTATCTCTGAAGAGCCGTGGACAATGCCCTTGTACTATTCACCGTCCTCTCCACAAGGAAACTGTTCTGGGTATAGACTAACGACTTACATGACAAAGGAAAAAAGGAACTGTCCCCAAAAATGGCGGGCCAACAGCATGGACTAATCTCCAATAGCCCCATGACCCAAAGGTTAATGGTTGCCCTTGCCCTTCCGCTTCTTTAGCCCCTCAGCGCCGGAGGCTATCTCCGACTTGGTCTCCGATTCCTCCTCAATCTTCTCAACTTCGACAAGCTCACCAGAGCTATGGCTGTTGCCATCATCTGTGGCATCTTTCTTGGTCAAAGAGGACCGCGCGCCAAGCACTTCGGCGACGATCCGCTTTGTTTCATCAATCTCTCCGTTCATCGCTCCACACGCCATGCACCTCCACATTCCAAGCTCGGACAGCGCCTTGGTTCCAGGAGGGGCTTGCCCGTTGACCAGGCGGCATTGGGAGCAAATAAGGACAATCCTGTTCTTGGCGGCGGTCTCATCCTCGCCAAGGAGGGCGTCAAGAATACGGTCGTACCAATGCGATTCCACCGGAGCAGGGGCAGCGGGTGGGTAGTGAGCCGCGACTGGAGGTATCTTTCCATCGAACGCGTTCGGGGCGAACTCGGCGGATGCGCCCATGTCGGGGTGACGGATAGGCGGGTTATGGGCTGGAGGTCCAAATCGGCTCTGAGAGGGTGGCTGAGGGCTGTTGGGACCAGACATCGGCGGCCGTTGGATATTGGCCGTGGGCGGCGGCGGCATGTTGATTCGATCAGGGAGGCCTTGCTGCTGATTCTTTGGCTGGGCCGTCTTGTCAACGTCCTCGCCCTCCTCGGCTGTCTTGGAGCCCTTCTTCGGTTTGTGTTCGGCGTCGCCGTATTTCTGGAGCAGTTCGAGGGTCGAATCCCACTTGGTCGCATCCTTGAGCTTCTGGATGGTTTTGGCTCGCTCCTCTTGGAGCTCTTTCAAGCGCGCGGCCAGCCGCTGGATCCGATACTCGTAGAAGGTGGTGATAATCGTTCGGACCAGAACGATGAGAACCGGACCGCCCGCCATGCCGGTCCATTCCGTTGGTCCCAAGTTCTTCCATCCCACAACCAGCATCAAGACGATCCCGTAGACAAGGTATGCGAAAACGAGATACAAAGTCCAGAGTGTCTTGATCCGGCGCGCCTGAAACCGGGTTTTATCGAGGCGAGTCTGTGTCGACGAGATCTTGGTGGAGAGGTTCGAGAGAGCCTTCTCGAACGAGGCAGGAGAGGAGTCATCTCTCTGCGACGCTTGTCAGCTCGCAAGTTTCACTGTCACCGGAGTAGAGTACCTACCCCCCATGGCCAAAATGAAACCATCTTGAGGTCGCGGTGGTTGCTGGAATAAGTGCGAACAAACGGTGCGGTAGCGAAGGGAAGAAGCGAAGTTGCGCGAAAGTAGAGAAAAAACGCGACGCGAAACTGCAAAGGATGGAGCAAGAAAAGGGGAGTACAAAGGAGCGCAGGAAGGAGAAGAAGAATCCAAGGTTGAAGCTTAGGTTTAAAGTTTGGCCGGGCAGTCTGTGTTGCCGTTTGGCTGCCCAGCCTTTCTGTCGGTGATGGGATGGCGGGTTGGTGTTGCTTCAAGTTTGGACGAAAAGGACAGGGAGCGCACACTTGCGCGCGCGCGGTGACCTCATATGCTGCTTAAAGCGATACCGCCTGTCCGTTACCGGCATAGCACGGAGGCAACCTAGTCACACTTGCGGGATTGCCAGAGCCAAATGACAGGAGAAAGCCAAGAATTTTTTAAAATAGTAGTGGAAAATCGATTGAGGGCCTCGTTCCGACTCTATCTATTCTGTACTCATATTTGTATATATCCTGAAATCTTCCCTGCCAAAGTCATGGCATCTAGGGAACCCCCGTCGCAGTTGCAACAGCAATGCATCAAAGATGGAAAGCAGTTCTCTCAATCGGGGTCGGCACGGCCCTTGCTCCTGACCGCGTGGCAGGAGGGAGCCGGGGGTCTGGGGTTCCAGTCCACGGGGTGCCGGGGTTCCGTTCTGAGCCTCAACCTGTTCGAAACATTTCTTGGCAAGGTCCAAAGCCGCGCAACCATGTCCTCCTAGCTGAGGCGCAGGCAGGGACGAAACAGCAACGGCAAGGCTCTCTTTTTTGCCTTTCCATGACCTTTTCTTGTTCTTGACATGTTTCACTGATCACCGACCAGACATTGGTGTTTGGGTTGTGGGCTGTTTGTCTTTGTTTCTCTCCCCGCACCATCATTGTTTGACAGAGCGGCCCCCGTCCTGGAGACACATTGCCTCGCCGCGGCTGCTGACATCGCCAGAGTGCGCTCAACGACAAACCGGAGGACCAACGCAGTGGAATCAACTGGATGATCCAAGAAATCAGCAACCATGTTCCAGGTACGCCCACTGTCACCAATCTCAAGTCTCTGAGTCCAATATCACTGACATCTCTCAGAGAATCAAAGGAGCGATCGATCGGACCATTGCTGAAGAGCAGGCAAGGCAACGGGCCCTCCTCGAGGCGAGACAACAACAGCAAGTGCAGCAGACGACTGGTACCAGCGCAGTTAGGAGATCACGGTCATCGAGCACTGCAGGAGGTCAATCACCTGCACGACGGCCCCGTCCGACGAAGAAAGCCAGCCAGGACCTCAGCTCAAAGGATGCTGGCGATGGCGCTGCAAACCCCGACCCGGCTGTCTTCGAGGCCGCCTTTGTGATCGACGATGTCGATGAGGCCGCGGCCCCTTCGCGGACTAGTACACCGTCTGCAGCTGACAAGGAGGGAACGAGTGATTCGGGCAAGCAAGGAACATCCAGCGGCACTGAGTTGCCTGCGAACGGCACAGACACACCGGCATCCGGCAACAATGAAAAGACCTCCAAAGACACAACGAACCCGGGCGCTCTGAGTGCGCCAGCCGCGAACCCTGTCTCAGAGTTGCCTCCTGAGATCCGTGCTCGGCTGCGCAAGCTCGAGAAGCTCGAAAAGACCTACCCAGGTTTGCCATACCATTGCTGCCCACGAGTCTCAAGATAGGTTGGACTAATATTTTATAGAACTTCTACGTTCCTATCGCATCGCCCATAGCCGCGCCACATCCATCGAGCCCTTTGAGCGGGCCCTCAGAGAGAACACACCGTTGACATCCATCAAGGACCCAGAGGCCTTGATCGAGTACTTGAACCAGATCAACCTCAAAGGCGATATGGTTATGGAGGAGCTGAAACGCGTCACCGCTGAAAAGGACACATACAAAAAGAAAGCTGAGGATGCAGAGAAAGAGCTGGCCGCACTGAAAGAGGAGTTGGCAGCAGCCAAGGCCGCCAGCGACAAGGCTGAGGCCAAGGCTGATGAATCCAAGGAGCCAAAGGAGAAGACTACGGAGGGAGGTAGCGGTGAAGATCTCTTCTCATACGACGAGGAGATTCCCCAGCTCCAGGCTGAGCTTCGAAAGAAGTCGGAGGAGGTCGAACAGTTACAATCCGAGGTCAAGACCCTCCGGGACGAGCTCTCGTCAGCCAAAGAACACAGCGCTGGGCTCGTGGAAAGCCTCGAGAACACTGCTCGTGAACTCAGCGAGGCTCGCGATGCGGTCGCCGTCAAGACATCACTCGAGACGCAGCTTGAGGCTCGGAATACCGAGATTGCAGCCCTGACGGACCGCCTGGAGAAGGCCCAGTCTAAGCTCAAGGAGGCGGAGGCGAAGCTGGAGAAAGCCAAGGAAGAAGCTGCTGAATCGGTCAAGGAGAAGGCCGCCCAGCTCGCAGCCTCTAATTCTCGGAACGAAGAGCTTGAGGAAGATTTGCGCTCCGTCGTGCAAGCCAAGACGGAACTCGAGCAAAAGATCAAGGGGCTCTCTTCCGAGATAGACACACTCAAGAAGGCGAAGGCTGAAGACGAGTCCCGGATTCGTGAGCTCACCAATCAGCTACAACAAGCGAAGGCTGCCCCGGCGACTCCTGCCGCATCGACTCCAGCCCAGCAAAGCCCTGCACCTACACCAGGAGGTGGTGGTAAGAAAAAGAGGAAGAACAAGAAGAAGGGCGGCGCGGCGGCCGCGGCGGCCGCGGCAGCCGTTGAACCCGCCCCAAGTGAGGCGTCGACCACCGAGCAGCCGTCTTCGCCCATCGAAGAATCGTCAACTGCAGAGCTGGAGTTGGAGCTGGCCCGCCTCCGCGAAGAGCTGGCCGAGAAGGACGCGCGGATCGAGCGGCTGTCGAAGCAGCGCAAAACCGAAGAGGATCTCCGCGAGGAGATTGAGAACCTCCAGGAGAACCTGATGATGATTGGCCACGACCACGTTGAGGCCAAGGAGCGAATCAAGGCTCTCGAGGCCGAGAAGAAGGCGCTGAAGGAGCGCATCGCCGAACTCGAGACCGAGTTGGCAACCGCGTCGTCCTCGGCCAAAGTCAACGTGGAGCTGCAGAGCGAGTACGAATCCCTGAAGCAGGAATTCGACAACCTCAAGATGAAGACGTCGACTCTACAGACCGACCTTGCCGCGGCGCAGCAGCTGGCCCAGTCGCGGTACAAGGATCTGACGGAGCTGCGTGAGGTGCTGCAGAAAGCACAGCCTGAGCTCAAGAGCCTGCGGCAGGATTCTGCGGCGCTGAAGACGACTCGTGAGGAGCTTAGTGCTAAGCAAGCCGAACTCCGCACCCTCGAGGCGCGCGAGAAGGAGCTCAAGGCGGAGGCTGCCCGGGCGCAGCGCCTTGCGGCAGATCGTGAAGGGGAGATCAAGACACTGCAGGAGAAGATTGCCCAGGAAACCAATGCGCGGTTGAAGCTGGAGGACGAGAAGCGCATCGCCGGGCGCGACCTGCGCCGGTCCGAGGCGGAGAAGATCGAGATTTCGGCGCGCGAGGAGAAAGCCACTCGCGAGCTCCAACGCGTCCAGGAGGAAGCCGCCAAGCTGCGCCCGCGGATCAAGGAGCTCGAGGACGAAGCCGCCAAACTCCGCCGCGAGCAGGAAATCCTCCGCGAGGAGGTGGAGCTCAAGACCAGCCAGTACAGCAACGCGCAGAGCCTGCTGGGCAGCATGCGCGACCAAACCGCCGAGCTCAGCATCCAGCTCAAGGAGAGCCAGGCGCAGTGCGAGAGTTTGGACGAGGAGCTGGCCGAGGCGCGGCGCATGCTGAGTGAGCGCACCCGCGAGGCCGAAACCATGCGCCGCTTGTTGGCGGACGTCGATGAGCGCGCCGAGGCCAAGGTTCGTGAGATGCGCGCCCGCATGGACGCCGCCATCGAGGAGCGCGACAGGCTTGAAGATGAGTCCAGCGCTCTGGCGCGCCGGCGGGCCCGCGAGACGGAAGAACTCAAGCAGCGCGCCCGTGATTTGGAGCGCGAGGTCAAGGCGCTGACGGCGGAGCGGGATGAGTTAGAGGCGCGTGAGCGCGAGTGGAAGCGGCGGCGCGAGGAGCTCGAGGGCGTCGAGCAGCGCGCCGCCGAAGAAGTGGCCGAGGTGCGGGCCACGGCGGCCAGCCTCCGTGCCACGCTCGACGGGTCGGAGCAGCAGGTGCGCGAGGCCGAGCGGCGCAACGCGGAGCTCCGCCGGGCGTTGGACGACTACCGCGTCCGATACGACAAGCTGGCACGGGAGGCCAAGACGCTGCAGGCGAGACTGGCCGGAGGCGTCGGGGGCCCACCGGCCGTGTCGGGCCGCAGCTCGATGGAGTCGACGCGGTCCGGCAGCTTCTCGGCAGCCAGCGGGTCCCAGCAGGCGGGGGTGGGGGTGAATCCGGACGCGGTGTACCTGAAGACCATCCTGTTGCAGTTTTTGGAGCAGAAGGATAATAAGCTCAGGGCGCAGCTGGTGCCGGTGCTGGGCAAGCTGCTCAAGTTCGACAAGTGAGTCACATCATCCCAAGGCCGTTTGTTTGTGGGGGTAATTGGGATTTGTTTGTTTGAGAGAGTTTCGCATGCTAACCTGGCTTTCTTCCTTCGCACCACAGGACCGACGAACAAAAGTGGCTCGCGGCGATCCAGCACATCAACCACAGGTAGCACGGGTTTGCCTTGCGGCGGTTGGGTGTACTCCGTTGGAGGATTGTCGATGAAGTATGGGGGATAGCAGGGACAAGGTTGGTCTGTGTATTTTTACGGGGTACGTCCTGCATTGATGAGGCGCAAAGGTTTGGGGAGGCAGAGAGGGGAGGGAGGGCCTGCCCCTTGCAGTAGAACGGCGTACGTAGCACAATCCTACGTGTCTGCGTCCTCGAGTGGTCCTCGAGGCAGCGATGAGTGACGGATGTCACGGTGACACCCGATGTCCATCAGGTATCTAAGCAATGCTGTTTGCCAGTCGTGAAATTGCCCAACCTTAGGTACTCTTACTCCGTACGCCCCTGGGTTGGATCTTGGGGGAGTGTCCCACAGGACAGGAAGACGGTCTGGAACTGGACCCAAACGGTTGTGGGATGAACGCGTTGCTCGCTGCATCGCGTTCCAGGCAAGCAAGCCACCCCGCTCCCTTCCCCGGGGCGGCGGCACGGCGACGCTGCGCTGGAACATTACTTCGTAAAGGCTGCAGGAAAGTTGAGGCAATTGAGGCATTTGAAACCAGCCTTAATGTCAGGGCTAATTAAGCCGCTGAACGTTCAGGTCGGAGCCGGCCTGGTGATGGCTTGCTATCAGCTCTCAGCCTGGCGGCCGCAGCCGAGCGACAGACAGACAGCCGGGAACCACGGCATTGTTTTGGTCTGGGGAAAACGGACTGTTTGCCGCCTTGTTGTTTCAGCCCTGGTTGTCAAGGAACAGTACACACGTGCTCTGTATCCGTAGCGGCTGGGAAGATGTGCCCCAGGTAGTGGATATCATGGACAAAGGCAGGCTCAGAGCTTGAGGGTTGAGATGACAACAGACGGCGGGTTCGATGACAACATATCAAGACAAGAAACAATACCGAATACGGTAGCTCAGGACAACTCTGTCAACACATGAATGTTCAGCACATGGTACTGAGCGGACTCGCGATATGGCCAACATCTCCTCCGTCAGGGCAGTTTAGACAGGCAGAGCGAAACACGCTCGGCCAACTCCCGCCGTCCGTGCCGTCCGGTCTAATGATCTCTCGGACACCTCCATGGCCTGGCAGAGGAAGGGCGCGCGGCGACCGCGGGAGAGCTGGAGGACAGCACCGGACCCAAGGACCAAAGAGAGAAAGAGGTGTGAACGATCGGGGGATTCCTATCGCTGCATGCGGAGCCATCCGCAGGCCAGGTTCATGGCTGGGCACCAATCAGAGAAGATCAGCCAAGAGGATGGGGGTGGGAGAGGGAGAGTGGGTGGGTGGTGTGGATGTGTCAAAAAGTTGGGGGTCAGTCAAGCCAGCTCGCCGGCGCCGAGCTCTCACCTCTCAGCTGTTTTGGAGATCTGCTGGGTTGAGGTTGGGTCGGGTTGGGTTGCAGAGCTGCGCTGACAAGGACCGTTTTGGGGAAGATCCAAAGACGGGAAACAAGATTGGCGGGGTTGCCACCGCCAGGGTCGGTATCTTATCTTATCGGACGCCACAAAGTCTGTTTCGAGTTTGGGTTCGGTGGGAAAGTGGTGGCCGGGGTGCGTCGTGGTTGCTGCTGCCGAGGCTCATTGGCGTCTGGGGCATTTGAGTAGCAGATACATTATCGATGCAGGCGCGACGTGTGTTGCTGTGCTGTTTGCTGGGTGCTCTTGACCTGATGGGACCAACGATAGCTAACTCTTCCCCAAATGGGCTGTCTGTATCATGTGTCGGTGCACAAGTGGGTTAGTTTAGTATTGAGAGGGGCTTCTTAGGTCGCTTGTCTTCCTCCACTCTGTTTTCCACTTTCCAAGCATTGCGCGCCGTTTGAAGAATCGAGTCTAGGGATTTTGGGATTTTAGGGACAAAAAGTCAGGCCAATGAACATCTGATGGCTGGAGCCAGAGGGGTTCTTGGAGAGTGGGTTTTGGTGGGTTGGAGGGTCGCTAGCGGCAACAAACTACCCTTCTTGTGATAATTGATATCACATACTTGCTACCACTCCGAACTCCGTACGTCACAGGACTTGGTGCTCCATGTTACCGACGCTGGAGCCGCCGCACTCGCTTCCATCGCCGACTGCGACCCGCAGCCAGGTAGCCCAGGTCGGTAGCCGCTCGGCCCCATCCCACGGCAGGACTCCGCACGGTTTCCTTCCAGCGCTGCTGCTGATGCTGCTGCAGAAATCCCCATGTGGTGGCACCAATGGATTCGCAGGCAGCATGTCTCTTTGGGATTGAGGCGTCCCGAGTCCTGTCTAGATGGAGGAAAGCTGGGGGAAGAGACCGGAGCAGTGGAGGGGCCCGGCCGGGTTGGAGGCCATCCATCATGGAGGTTGGAACTGGAACCCAACCGTGGATTCGGCGCTCGACGACGTGACATCCCGCCTCCTCCCGGCCTAGCACGCCCTGTCGCCAGCCAGTCATGGACAACATTTGCCCCGGGGGGTGGAAAAACAGATCAGTCGACCGACTTGTGAAAGCAAACCGGAATTTGGCTTCAGACGAGATAAGAGATTCTGGACCAATTTTTTTCAGTTTTACTCTGTTGTAGTGCCTTTGCGTCGCCGTCCCCCATTCCACACACCCAGCCTTGCCCACCCCGGGTCCCTTGCTGTCCCTGCTGCTGTGTGATTCCCAGGTCATCCCCGGACCACGCCGGCCCCGGGTTCCGCCGCCTTCTCTTAAGCCCTGGTCGTCTTCACACCCACTCCCAAAATAAGAATCTCTGGAAATCTTTAATAAGAAGCCGTCCGGCCATGTGCTCCCGTTGACCTGGTCCTCGGGTTCCCGGACGACTTTTGGGGATTGCCTCTTGATTCAACCTCCACCTACACATATCTCACCTCCCCTAGCCGCGGTAGTGCGAGTGGCACACTACCTCCGCACCCCGACACCACTTACACATCATTTGTGAGAGCGGTACCGGGCCGAAACAGACTCAGCAACAAAAATGGGTTGGGTCGAAAACATCAACCGCAAAATCGCCGTCAGTCCAGTTGGACGCTGGTTCCAACTGGACGGGTCTGGCCATGTGAGATCATCTTTCCTTGGATCCGTTCCCAGACATTGTGGCCGGGAACGCGACCCGAAACATGAAGATGAATTGAGAGAACTCACTGACACCGAACTCGCTCCCAAACACAGCCCAAGGAGAGGAAAGGCTCCTACTTCTTCACCGAGATGCGCGCTGGTCTCGCAACCTTCTTCGCCATGGCGTTCGTCTACCTACCTACCTGCTCCATGTTCAATGCGGGGGAGCTTTGGCTCGATTTCAGGGCGGCGAGCTGACTCTTTTGACTTCTACAGTTACATTATTGCCGTGAACGCTAGCATTGTTGCCGACAGTGGTGGTACCTGCAGGTGCGAGGGCGAGGGTTGTACCTTTGGCCCCGAATACCAGCTTTGCAAGAACGAGATCAAGCGGGATCTCGTCACCGCGACGGCCGCCATCTCGGCCTTGGGCACCTTCTTCATGGGTCTTCTTGCTAATCTGTACGTGGAACTCGATTGGAGTTTGCTCATGAAATCGAAAGCTAACGTCGCCACAAAATAGCCCCATTGCCGTCGCTCCGGGTATGGGTCTGAACGCCTACTTCGCCTACACCGTCGTCGGCTTCCACGGTCAGGGCAAGGTCCCGTTCGAGGTGGCTCTGACCTCCATCTTCATCGAGGGCTTCATCTTCTTCGGTCTCGCCCTGTTCGGTCTGCGCCAGTGGCTCGCCCGCATCATTCCGCGCTCCATCAAGCTGGCCACTAGCGTTGGTATCGGCTTGTTCCTGACCCTGATCGGCCTGACCTATGCCGAGGGTATCGGTCTTGTTGTCGGCGGCAAGGAGGTGCCCACCGCCCTGGCCGGCTGCCCGCCCGAGTACCGCGACGAGTTCGGCCAGTGCCCGGACAGCCAAAAGATGCGCAACCCGACCATGTGGATCGGCATCTTCTGCGGCGGCGTCTTCACGGCCATGCTGCTCATGTACCGCGTCAAGGGCGCCATCATCGCCGGCATCCTGCTCGTCTCCATCATCTCGTGGCCGCGCCCCACCCCCGTCACCTACTTCCCCTACACCGACGTCGGCAACGATATGTTCGACTTCTTCAAGAAGGTCGTCGACTTCCACCCCATCGGCAAGGTGCTCAACGTCCAGGACTGGAACATCAGCGGCTACGGCAGCCAGTTCGGCCTCGCCCTCGTCACCTTCCTCTACGTCGACATTCTCGACTGCACGGGCACCCTGTACTCGATGGCTCGCTACGCCAACCTAGTCGACCCCGTCACTCAGGACTTTGAGGGCTCTACCGTTGCGTACGTCTCCCATTTCCCCCCTCTCGAAAATTCCTTTCGTCCAGTTACTGACCCGCAACAGCTACATGGTTGACTCCCTCACCATCTCCATCGGCGCCATCTTCGGCACTCCCCCGGTGACCGCCTTCGTCGAGTCCGGTGCCGGTATCGGTGAAGGCGGCAAGACCGGCCTGACCGCCATCTCGACGGGCATCTGCTTCTTCATCTCCATCTTCTTCGCGCCCATCTTCGCCTCCATCCCGCCCTGGGCCACGGGCTGCGTGCTGATCCTGGTCGGCTCCATGATGACCGCCGCCGTTGTCGAGATCAACTGGAAGTACCTGGGCGACGCGATCCCCGCCTTCGTTACCATCGCCCTCATGCCCTTCACCTACTCCATCGCTGACGGCCTCATCGCGGGTATCTGCCTGTACCTGCTCATCAACACGCTCGTGTGGATCGTCGAGAAGGCTTCCGGCGGCCGCATTGTCCCGCCCAACAAGGACGAGAAGGAGCCCTGGAGCTGGCGCGTCGAGGGCGGGTTTGCGCCCACCTGGATGCGCAAGGTTGCTAAGGGGGATGTCAAGTTCTGGCAGTGGAACGCCGCGCCCGCGACTACCGTGGTGACTGGCACCGAGGCTGTGGCCGAGGCGGATAAGAAGGTTTCTTCGTCGGATAAGGACACGACGCCGGAGAAGCAGGCTTGAAGTCGACACTCGCGATGAAGAGGTACGGGAGTGCTGCGGATGATACCCCACAGATCGGTCGGTCGTTTTGGATTTTGATGGATGAGGAATGATGGAACGAATACCCTGGGTGTGTATTTTTGGCTTGTTATGGGATGGGCTGGATTTACAATCGTTGCGTATTTTGCGCTTGTTGCTTTTTGAAGCTGGTTTTTGTTTTCGGATGCCGGACGGGCGAGTTGGCTTGTGAGGTGTTGTCGCCTTGGAAAGTGTGCTAGGATCTATACCAAGCCCAGATGTAATAACTAGCCGTTTTAATGTCAAAACAAACCAAGTCGGTCTTTCTAATATCTCGGGCCAAAAAATACTTATATGTGAGTGTTGATGTTCACCCATCCTGTACTCCTACAACTTCCTGTTGTCAGGGACTCCGCTGCTGTGTCAGTGGACGAGTGATTTGTGAATTAAGAGACATAACAACCTCACTCAACACATGTGCAAATGCTGAATGAGACGAGAGGATGTGAAGGACAATTAAGACTATCATGTCAACGCTATGCTCTCCAGCAGTTAGTTTCATGAGTCAGGGAGTTAGTAAACACGTCAACCCATCAGCTTATACCTAAGACAACGAACGACCTGTCCATTGTGGTAGTTGATACTCACTTCCCTCGAGGAGCAACCTTTTCTAGTTATTGTTCATACCTCGACATTAAAGGTTGAGTACACAAAGAGCTTTGTTTGATACTCTTCTCATATCCAAGGTGGACAGGGATATCTCGAGAAGTCGAGGGAACGTGGAGCAACCATCAACACTTAAAGGAAACAAAGAACAAAAGCACACGACCCATCTGAGCAGTAATCTCCAGGAAAGGCTCACAACCTGTTCAAGGTTAGGCTCAAAACTCGGATTGTTATATTTCGTCACTCGATGGGATCTAGATGTAGCAACATTAAAACACCGAGTTATGTATTGCCTACCAAACACCCAGCACCTAATAACATTCCCGCCGAAGACAAACGGAAATGAAACTTGAGTTTGCTGACACCACGTCTATCGACAATCGAAACAATGGCGGTTGCAAGAATAATCCCTCCCTGATCTACCATGAGGGCTCATGGGCAATGATTCTCAAACTCCAACAAGACGCCTCGACGCCAACTGAGATGTGTGTGGTGTTGGACATACACAAACCACCAAGGCAACTACAGCTTCAAAACAATCACAAGCAAACAAATCGAATCAAGAGTAAGGCAGACAAAGCTCTTCCGTTGTATTGTCAACAGGTGCAGTACGGTATAAGAGCTCCAAAATTTAAGTCATACAGTTCCGCCCCCAGAAGTAAAACAACCAACCCAACCAAATGCACCGTTTTCGCCATGCTCTCCCACCAATCCATCCATCCATCCATCCCCCCACCGTTGTTACCAGCCAGGGCCCAAAATGGTTTTCATTCATACAAAAAAGACAAGTTACGAAAATCGTCGCTTCTTGAGCGCGGTAGTGCTCCCGTCATCTAGTGAGCGTTTTGAACACACTTTCAAGACATAGGTGGTAGTCGGATTGGTAATAGTCTTGTTCATAGGCGGTGACGTCGACGATGTGTCGAGGACGAGGGACGTTCCGGGCTTCGAGGGGGAACTGGAAGCCTTGTTCTTCTTGACCTGTTCGCGGATTTGTAATCTCCGCTCTTCGACTCGGAGGACCCACAGGAGAGTGATGAGAACCTCCTTGGACGGCAGGGCGGCTCCTTGGAGCCAGCCCGTCGGCCCGCGACGGGGCAGGGGGCGCGGCGCGTCTCCGCCGGCCGGCGCCGTCCCCGCCGCCGAGTCGTCGGCTCCCGAAACCCGGTCGACCGCAAGTTCCTCAGTTGACGCCAACCGCAATACCGCCATCGTCGCATCCATCAAGGGACGCGCCAGGAAGGGGCTGCAGGTAAGGATCTTCCGAAGGGTGCGGAGTCTCAGGGTCGAGGAGCGACGAGTCTGCGACGGGGCGGCCGCCGTAGAGGGGCTGCGCCGACTGCTCGTCGGTGATGAAGTCGTGGATGTCGAATTCGGCCGAGAAGTGGAAGGATTCGTCACCAGCCAAATGATCGTATTCAAGATCGCTCGAGTTGGGGGAAGCGAGGAGCCCGCTCTCAACGAGATAGCGATCTGCGTCAAGGGCCTCTGGCATGCAGAAATCGCCGCCGAGGTCGCCGTCAGCAGGAACTGGAGCTGGAGGAGGAACAGGTGCGCCGGATGCAGCGCCTGCTGCGACATCCGCTGCCACAGCGAGACCGGAGCCTCCGCCGACCGACACTGCAGGTCAGGGCACAACATCTCTGCAGGATGTTGTGTCGCGTCGGGGGAAGCAACGGCCTTAGCCGGGGCAGGGGTGTTAGCAGCGGGAGCCGCAGCCGGAGCCGGTTGGCTTGACTGTTCCTCGGCCGCCTCGGGGATGGGGGTCAGCGTCGGTGAGAGAGACGCGGGGTTGACTGTCTTGTTGGCCTGGAATAGTGGCTCCGGGGGCGCAAGGCCGCCGATGACGGCGCCCTGGTTGCCCTGGGCAGCGAAGAGCTGCTGCGAGAGGGCGATGGCGGTTTGGCGGAGCCCATCACAGGACGCCGAGCCATTGCCCTGCCGCATCTTCTGCAGCTCTTCGATAAGGGTGAAGTTCACCTGTTGCAACTGGATGACGGCGGCCTCGAGCTGCTTATTCCGCCGCTCAAGGCCTTCGACTTCCAGCCGCTTCCGCTCGCGCGACGACTGGGCGGCGCGGCGGTTCCGGAGAACGCGCTCTACGCGACGTTGCTCCTTTTCATCTTCTGTCTTGGCGCGTTTCCTTTGCGAACGTCAGCCATCTGTGACTGCGGCAGTTCGATACTATCGTCATAGTCACATACCTTGGAGGAAGATTCGTCTTCGGTTCCGGGAGCACTTGGCCCCAGGATTTCCTCTTCTTAACCGGCTTCTTCTCCGATTCGGAGGCGGTTATTGTGGGAGGTGGTGGTTGTGTGAGGGCGTTTTGTGTGAGAGCGCTGATGCCGGCGGCCAGCATCGAGAGATCGGCGGGGAGATTGGCCGCGAGTGATGGAGGAAGAGCGGGTGTAAGAGCGGGAGTGATGGCAGGAGGGGTGATGTTGGTGGTAGTCATGGTCGGCGCCGGGGTTGACTGAGAGTCGCCGCACGTCGAGGCGGGTGGCGAGAGGACGTCAAGAGGGTGAATTGTGCTTGCTGGTGATGGGCTGAACAGAGATGGGTACATCTCGTCCGGGGCCGAAAGGACGGACTCGGCCGGAGAACCCTCGAACTTGACGGCCGGCGAGGCGGCGCCGTTCCAGGCCGGGATCTCGGACATGGTGGTGCCGATTCTTGCCACACAATGTATGACCGACAAAGGGGGTATGTGAAGTGGCTGTTGTTTTGGCTGTGGTTTGTCGAGGGATGCACAGAGGTTCTCAGTGCCTCGAAGTGTCTAATATGGCTCGCGAAGGCGAAGTCTAAGATGGGATTGCGCAGACCATGACGACATCCACGAGTGAGTCAGCCAGTGAAGGTGACTCGCTCGATGTCTGGCTCCGCACTGATGGACAGAGAGAAGGACACGCTGGCTTCTTGCAGCGACACGGGGAACAGAAGGCAGACTCGAAGGAGGCGAGGGGTGGCCAGGCAACTCTTTATGTTCTGGACACGTAGGCTTCAGGGGAGTGGTGCCTGAGGCAACAAGGCCGCAAGGGAGGGCCCACCTGCGCTCTGATTGGCCCACTTCGGTCGAGATTGGCATCCCTCCGAAGGCTGCGACATCCGAGTCCCCAAAGAGGGAACCACAAAAAGCGGACACACCTTCCTCCACAAGACCCACCCCACCATCGGGTCCATCTCACCATCGTGCCGCAGTTCAGGGGGGCAGCACGTCCAAAAGGGGCACTGAATGGGCTTTCGCTCCGTCTTTCCCCAGACCAAGCCGTGTCTTGCATGCATCGAGAATGGCCAAGCAAACCAAAGCAAAGCATGCCATGAACTCGCAGAATCCAAGGGAAACGCGTACGGCTTGGATTGGTGTTTCTTTGCATTTTTGTGGGATATCCTAGCCCTCCTTTGTTTGCCCTCGGAATGCTCAGCAAGGGAGGGGAGCGGCTGACGCTGACACACGTCTACCACCTGCACTTGAGACGAACTCGCTCCAAGAAAAAAAAGGCCCACCAGTTTGGCTGGCTGTGTCAACATGGCTCCGTTCATGACAGTCGTCGGCTTACAAAGACACTCCGGATTACGAGGGGCCAGCATGCCATCGTCTTCCCAACTACCGTGATCCACAGCAGAGGTCGCAGTCGAAGAATTGTGTTGCCTACCATTTAGAAAGTATGCATGCCTCTTGGATGCTTCCACGGCCCGTCGTGATATGGTAGTGATTGATCTATTGACTCGGCTCAACAAATCAACCAGCAGATCTCCTGCTGCGGCTCAAGGGAACATATTGATTGCCGTAGAGCACATTCCATCCACTACTCCATCTTCCTGTCTGTCTCGGCAGGGCGTTACACACCTCAATCTAACGCGGAAGCCAGAGGAAGGCTGGGAACCATCCCCAGGCTCGCCACCATTCTCCCGGCTGAATTCCCCAGACCCAGATTCCCCGGATTGACGTCGCATCAACCCGTCGTCTGCCGTTGACATCGCGCCGTCAATTAATGGAAACCACGGGCTTCGCTCTCTCCGGGTGCAACCGGCTCCGCGCGGCCCCGGATTTTGGTCAATTTACAATTTGTTGCAATCCGGCACTCAAGCGGCCCGCTCGGCGGCGACACGGTGAGGGGTGACGAGTCTATGATTGCTTTGCGGAGAGACGACGACGACTGTTACTATGCGTCGTCAGCCGGCGCTGGGATGATTATGATTGAACCGGCACCCGGCAATCGGCGGCCGATGAGATTTTTGGAGAAAAAACACCAGTATGATTTTGTGGGTTACGAGAGCCCGTAAGAGATTGGTGTAAGAGTCGCACCGTCGTGTTCAGCCCTAAGCCTGCGCCGCACAGGCTGAGCACACTCGGAGCCAGGAACCGCCCAATGATTTGCTGTTCCTATTTTTTGCAACACATTTTATCAAGCCACAGAGGGAGGGGACGGCTTCACCCACCATACTTTTATTCATTCCCCTCTCTCCGCACAAAAACAATTTGGTGGTAATGGTGGTGGTGTGAAAAAGAAATCAACGGCCGGCTCACCAGCATTCTCCGGCTTGACGGCTTGACGATGCAACCTCAGGCGTCGTCCAGAATCCGGGGTAAAGTCATGGAAGCTTCGAAAGCGCGACGCCAAGCGCTTCGTCCAGTTGGTTCCTTCCTCAAGCGAACCTCAGGGGCCGGCGCCTTCTGGATTCTTCCGTCGGCCGATCGGTGACGGTTCCGAAACAGATGGCGCACTCGTCTCGTCTTGGCGACACGTGCGCCGAGAGCGCACCAACGGCGAACGCCTCATCAGGATGCATGCAATTTTCTCGAACGGCTCGACATGCCGTTTCTTGCATTGCAGCTGATGATCTCTGTAGTCAACTTCCAATCGAATCGCTTCTTCTTCCTTTTTGCATCTCTCCTGCATGCAGCACGACATGTCCTCTGATGGACGACTAAGATAGGAGGAACCTGTGTGAGTCGGAAGCTGGTTGTGTTTACTGTATCGCTGGAGGTTCACCGACCTTCCTAAGGCGCGAGCAGGGTCGCCTAATCGGGCAGCCAAGATAGCCTCAGACGCGGGGTCTGGGAACTGTTGCATGGTACACTATGGGTGCTGGACCCGAGCGGTCAGTCAGCAACCAAACATCCATGGATGGAAAGCTGATGGACATCAAGTTTGCATGGTTCTACTCCGTATGGTCCGACTTCTCCTATCCATGAGCCTTCAAGCGAGGACTGCCCTAGTATGTACATCCATGGATATCGTCCGACCCTGCTGGGCTACTCCCAAGTGTTCCCATTCCTTGCGCCTAAGTTGACATTGAACACCACCGAGTACGATTAGATTCCAGCTCCCTTAGTTCATCCACCTTCTCTTCCGCTTCATCAGTCTCAATCGCAGTCTCGCCAAACAGCTCTGAGGCTCTCTGAGACATTTGAGGGCAAATGCAATCAATATCACAATGCAGTCTGCACAGCACCCAGCGGCATGCACCGCATGCACCGTTTCCCCGCCTCCTGTGCAGCTCTCTCCATCTCCTCTGTGCCAGCCTCCATATTTATGCCGTAGATCCGCATCCACATTTCAAACAATACCATATCCCCCGGTAGCCAAAACGATGCGGAGATGCGGAGTGCCAGAAGTCTTGTCTGGGGCGTCAACTCATCAAGCAAACTCCTCTTCTCCAGCCACCGAGTCCACTCACTCTCCGGGCGGCGGGAGGCAACGGGCGGCCCGGAGCCGATCCGGAACGCCACCACCACCACCACAACCGCCACGGTCGATTTTGGGAACCTTCCAAACCGGTACCTCCGAATGCAAGCCGGAAGTTCATCACGCGGTTGTTCCTGTTAAAACTATGGGTTTTGCCTTAATATAAGCAAGTGACCCCGAGAACTCATGGGATGTGCTCCATGTTAATGCCTCGAGACTTTGCCAACCACTGTCGGAACATCATTTCATTATTCCAGAAACCTGGTTTTTGAGTTTTGACTCCTTCTCCCTCCAGAGAATGTGAAGTCCATCAAGGATTTTTAGCGCAGTTCCGCGACGAGTCCAAGTTTCAGTACTTTTGGACATTCTCGTTGGAGTCAGCAGAACCCATCCGAGCATTGACTCTACAACTAGCAAGGAGTACGACTCTTCACTTCATACGATATTATCATCAACGTCCGGCGAGGGTTTTCAATGGAATGTTGATGAGTGATTAGGTAGGTATGAAAAGTTTCGGGCAGCCCAGTCTCTGCTTCGGTTCGCAGATTATCGCAAGGGAAAGCGTATTGCTCCCGTTCTCATGAGGTCATCAGGCATGCCGAGTTGGCACCCGAACGTCGAGCATATTTCATAATACCATCATCACTTCATACATCTGGAACTCACAACCATTTTTTGATTTCGCTGAGAAGCAATCCATTCTTTCTAAGACTCCCGACCCGTCTAACGCTTCACTATCACCGGCCCAATGCCCCCGATGTGTGGTTTAATACCATTCCCCAACGCCGCAGACACCGAAGATGCTGACCGGCACCGGCACCCAGAGCTGCCGATACATAGCAGCTGGGTTGTACCGGTGGCGGTATAGTGAAAAAGGTACTTTGTGTACTTTTTTTTTGTCTAACCCATTGACCCCCACGCTATACCCGGAAATGAGAAAGTATTTTCTCTTATCCATCGAGCGCGAAAGCACCTCTTCTCTTTACTGCCTCACTTTTCAGAACACACCGTCCCAGCCGGTCTGCCACTGGTGAGGGGCCGGGGCCTTAACCAGGCCCTCGATGTCGCTCGTGACCCAGCCGCCGTAATAGTCACCGGGCGGGGCCTGGGCGCGCTCGTTGTCGACATAGCACTCCCAGGGGCCGACGTAGAAGGCGAGCAGACCCTTCAGGGCCTCGTACTCCTTGGGCGGCTCGTTGTAGGACCAGATGCGGTTGCTGATGATCTCCGAGGCCGAGATGGGGCTCATGATGGCATAGTAGGTGGCCGCGCCGTGGAACTCGGAAAAGGTCGAGCGCGGAGTTGTCGAGAGAGGCAGACGGACCCGGCTTGGCGGGACATAGTAGACTGTATCAGTGGACGGAGGTTAGTTGGGGTTCCCGATTACGAACTGGTCGAGTCGATAAGAACGTGTGGGGGGGTGGTTCTGAATGAATGAGATGGAGGAGATAATTCGATAGGAGGTGTCGTCGTGGTGGTGTGGGGACGGTGGTGGTGGTGGTGGTGGTTGTGGTGGTTGACCACGTCGACCGGGCCTCACCGCCGGTAAGGCAGTTTCAACTTAGGCCGAAGGAATCCCGAGGTTGGGGACCACAGCACCGGCCGGTTCGAGATTGGGGATCGGGGATCGAGGGAAGGGGAGAAAACCGACCCGGAGCGTGATGGGCTTCCAAGACCCAGAAGGCCTCGCCCGGAGGGCAGTCGACTAATAGCTGGCCATGCCACTTGATCTGGATGTGACGGTTTATCCTCTCAACAATGGGAGGGCGAGGGAAGGTGGTGACGTTGTGTTTCCGCACAGCAGACATGGTTGCAGGTGGACTGAGAGGAAGGAGGGTCTCGAGAGACTGAGGGAAGGGAAAGACGGAGGAGTTCAGGTTCACAGATTTGAAGGTCGGTGATGGAGAAGGAAGGAAAAGGAAGAAATCAACCTTTATGCTCGAGTCACCGACTGGCCCGGCAGGCAAGATTCGAGCCCTGGAGAAAGGCGGGATGAAAAATCTCGAAAACTTTCTCTCCCAGGCCCATCCATGTGCCATGAGGCAAGCGGGTCGCTGTGGCTGACATCGGCCCACCGTTACCCACTTCGGGCAGGTTCACAGCCCGTTTACACCGTTTACAGCAGCTTACACGCTCTTTCCTGGTCGGATGTTGGGGATTTTGACGAGATGACGGGGATGTGACGGGCCGAAGACGACGAAAAAGTTGAGTGCACCAGCCACACCACCGGCCCGACACCAGCCACGCAACATGCGTCATGGTCTGCATGCCCCACACAGATTTTCGACTCGATCCAGTCCCATGTGTTCCATGTGGCCCATGTGGCTCCCGACCGCCCCGCTGCCGCTGTCGGATGCCGGTCCTCAGCCGATTGCCGCCTGTCGGCGTTCCCTTGTCGGGGTGAGTTCAGGGTCCGGGTTGGTCGCATCTGAGACCGCTGAGGCGCCCTGAGGCCGCTGACACCCAAGGGGGCCAAGACGGCGCTGTCCGGGCGAGACACAGGGGCCGCGTGGCGGACAACGGGGGCCTTGTTTGTCAGGCTGATGCGTTTCGCCTCATCCAGGCAACCCATGACCATTCAAACCATTCAAACCCGAACACCTGAGCCACACCATCGCCGTCACCGACCATCAACCTCAACCACGCTTTATCCTCCACGTATCCTCGGCAACTGATTCCGGCAGCCGAATAAACAAAATCCACACCGACTCAACACTCACATAATCCGCCGCCATGTCAAACCGACAACTCGCGCGCGACTTGCAAATCGAGTTCCAAGCTCGGGTACGCCGCCCCTCCTTTCCGCCGACCCCGCGCTAGGCGCGCTGACGTCGACGACGATTTCGTATCGCATCGACGGACACCACCACCACACCGCCATGACATACATACATTCCCCACGAAACGTTGCTAATCCTTCCTTCGTCTCCTCATAGTTCAATGCCAAACAAGCCCGTCGCGAGGCCCAAAAAGCCGCCAAGCAGGACAATGAGCTGAAGAAACAGATCCAAAATGTACGCAAAACCACCTACCCATCACCATCCCCAAACCACCACCAACTAACCCATCCATCCTTACCAAAACAACAGCTCCTCAAAAAAGGCGAAACCGCCCAAGCCGCCCAAAAAGCGCGCATGCTCCTCGCCAAACAAGCCATCGCCGCGCAAATGGACCAGGCCGCCGACATGGCCGAGCTCTCCCTCGCCCAGATCCAAGCCAACAACGCCCTCAACCGCATGACGGCCATGATGCAGCAGTCCTCGCGCACCATGGCCCGCGCCCAGCGCGCCAGCGCCAACCCGGAGCGCACACTGCTCGCGCTCGAGCAGTTCCGCGCCCAAAACGAGGAGTACGCCGTCAACACGGGCATCTACCAGGACGCCGTCACCCAGAGCGCCAGCGTGCAGGTGAGCGATGATGCGGTGCACGAGCTGCTCGGCAAGCTGGCGGACGATGCCGGGTTGGAGCTGGGCGAGGAGTTGAGGCAGGCGACGACGAGCAAGGAGGATCCGGTCAAGGAGGCGGAGGCGCCGGTGGTGGCGCCCGAGGTGGAGGACGCGTTGACGCAGCGGTTGAGGGCCCTGAGGGAGTGAGCAGATTTTACGGGTTGTTTGTCCTGCTGCTTTAGCAGCGATGGGAGCGTTGGTTGGGCAGGGAATATGGGCCACACCTCGCAGAAGCAGCTGGGCTCGGGGAGACATGATGGTTACGAATGGCTTGGTTGCTGGTTAGGCTTGTTGCTCTTTCGACGAGGGACGATGGGATATCCTTTTTGTTTTTCACTTCGGCGTTGGGGTTTCCGGGATTGGGACTAAGTTTCCATTGAATGATGGGAGGTTATGCTTGAGAGTGCCGGGATGCTGGGGTACAGCGACATCTGATGGTTCTGGGATAGGGGACACTTCTTATATCACGATACAATGATACAATGCACGTCTTTTTCTTCTTCGCTGAGATGCCACTGGACCATGTCTTTGGTACCGCCGATCCCTCTAATATCCACAAGTCATCACAACGCCATGCTGACGTGATGTATGTACTCGCTGTTCCTCATGCAGTACGTTTTCGGACCAACCAACTTCCACAAGATAACACTGTCCAGGACATCAATCGTACAATGAAAGACCCACCACAAAACTCCCACCCATTACATCCACGCTCACCACCATTCATTACATGTACAAGCTCGCCACGGCCGTAATATCCCTGCGAATCATCTCCTGCGCGGCCGCCATCTTGCGGTACAGCTCCGGGTCGCCAATGATCCGGGCCGCGTTCTTGACCTCGCGGCACGTCTCGTCCAGCCGGGTAATGGTGCGCACGATGGTGCCCTCGAGCACGTCCGTCAGGTTGGTGATGTTGCGGAAGCTCATGCCCCGCGCCCACTCGTACACCACCTCGACGAGCCCAAACCTCTTGGGCAAGGCCGAAGTATCGCCTCCTTTGGAGTTGGAATTGCCCCCTTCGTCGTCCGCGCCGGCCACCTGGTGCAGCGTCTGCACGTTGTTGACGCGCTCCGAGATGTCCATGATGGTCTTGATGCCGCGCTCGAGGTTGGCCGTCAGGCGGGGTGCCGACTCACTCTTTTCCTGGAACACGAAGGACGAGAGCAGGGCGGCGATTTCGGCAGGATCATAATCGGCGAGCACGTTCTCCAGGATGAGCTCCGTCAGGACGAGCTCGTCGCCCGAGTGGATCTCGCAGGCGACCTTGCCCTTGAGCTGGATGCGGCTGTCCTCGTCGATGAAGCCGAGGTCGCGCAGGACGAGGATGCGCTGCTCGTAGTCGGGCAGCAGCTGCAGGTTTTGCTCCGAAAGCGTCTTGCGCAGCGTGGTCAGCTCCGTCTTGATGACCCACTGGTCGTGGCACATGGCGTAGTGTTTCAGGAAGGCCGAACACTCGGTCGCGCGGGAGCGCTGCATCAGGAGCTCGACCTCGCGGCGTTTCGTGACCGTATCATGAACAGGCAGCGCCTTGACGCGGCCGAAATCTGTCTCGTCCCACATGTCGGCGGTCCAGGGAGTGCGGAGGATCTGGTGCAGCTTGTCCTTAGCCTTGCTCTGGGTTTCGCCGCTGCCAAAAATCTCCGGCAACACCCCCTTGGTGATATGGCGAGTGAGGCAGACGACGGAGCTCAGAGGAATGTGCAGGGTCTTAGTCTGGACGTGCTTCCGCGCCTGCGGGAGCGCGGTCATGTGGCGGCGGAACTTGGAGATGAAGGGCAGCAGGTCTGTGTCGTTGCGGGCATCGCGGTGGGTGCGGATCTCGAGGATATGCAAGGTTGGTTCGGTTGCGCTGCTCTTGATGCTCGCGCCATCGGCCAGCAAGATGCCTGGGGTGCGCACGCCGTCTTTCATCCACACGATGAGGCGGCCTGCTGAGAAGTACTTGCGTCCTACCGGGTTGGCCAGCAGCAGGCGATACAGCTCTTCAGTAAAGCGCTTGTAATCTTCACCTGCCTGGTGGCACTCGTCCATGTGGACGTCGCAGATGGAGCAAGGATCCCGCTTGACTTTGGCCAGGTTGGCCTCAGTAAGTTTCGCCTGGTTCTCTGTCTCAGGCAGGAGTTGTTGGGTGGCGTGTTCCGAGAAGCTGCGCTTGATCATTTCCTCAATCTTGAGCGCCTCCACGCGGAGGAGATTGAGGATCATGTTGTAGGTGAGACGGAACTGTGAGCGGAGCTTGCTAGGCTCGCCCAAGATCATCTGACGGAGGTCACCCACGGGGGGCGCCTCGTCGCCGCCAGGCGGGACGATGATGACCGTTCCCACCGGGTCGAGGCCGCGGCGGCCTGCGCGACCAGCCATCTGTGTATACTCGCCCGGAAGCAGTTGACGGAATGAAGTGCCGTCATGTTTTCTGCACCCGGAAAACACTACAGTTCTGGTGGGCAGATTCAAGCCCATAGCGAAGGTCTCGGTGGCGAAGAGCACCTTGACCAGAGTCTGCGCAAACAGGATTTCGACGAGCTCCTTGACAATGGGTAACAAACCACCGTGGTGGACGGCGATGCCCCTCAATAGCATCTCGCGCATCCTGATAATCTGCGGGAGCTTGCGGTCTTCGGGCTTCAGTCGCGCAATCGACTTGTCGATGGTCATGTGGATTGCGCTCCTCTCCTGGGCGGTGCTAAAGTCTTGGTTGCTCAGCGCATCCGCGTTCTCCTCACAACGCTTCTTGCTGAACACGAAGATGCACGCCGGGAGAAGATTCTGCTTCTTAAGGAATTGAACCATGTGTACCCACAGAGTTCGATCCTGGGCCGCGGACGTGAACCCGCCGGGTCGTCCGGTGCGGCCCATGTGTCCCGGGGCATGGCTTGCCCGTTGAGGGCCGCCCCGGCCTCGCTGCTGCCCACCACCTCGGCCGCCTCCGCGTTGCTGAGCGCCGCCTCGGCCTCCTCTTCCCCCGCTGTTGGCACCGCCGCGTGATGAGGACTGTTGCCCAGCAGGTGGGAGCGCCTTTTGCTTGTCCTTTCCTTGGAGAGCAGCGTTAGCTTCCTTCCAGCCCTTCTCGATAAACTTCTTTTCGGCGTCGACAATCTTGTAGATGTTCTTGTTGGCCCAGAGGTAGTGCTCCAGCGGGACCGGACGCTTCGGAGTTGAAATGACATAAATGTCCTTCTGTTTTGTGCGGCCGACCCACGAAGCAAACTCCTTCGTATTGGGCACGGTGGCGGAAAGGAGGATGAGTGAGACGTGCTCGGGCAGCATAATGATGACTTCCTCCCAGACCACGCCACGTTCCTGGTCGTTAACGTAGTGTACCTCGTCAAAGATGACGAACTCGACATCGCGGATCAGGTCGGCGCCGCGGTACAGCATGCTGCGCAAGATTTCGGTGGTCATGATCAGGCAGCTGGCTTCGGGATTGATTTGGACGTCTCCCGTCAGGATACCGACGTCGACCCTCTTCTCCGGAATGTCGACGTCATCAATGAAGGTCTTCCGGAAGTCGCGGAACTTCTGGTTACTCAACGCCTTGATAGGGGATGTGTAAATGGCCTTGGTCTTGTGTTTGCCAGCGAGAGCGATGGCGTACTCGGCGACAACTGTCTTGCCGGCCGAGGTATGAGCGGCGACGAAGACAGAGTCACCATTTTCCAGGTGGTAAATAGCCTCCTTTTGGAAAGTGTCCAGCTCAAACGGCCACTCTCTCGCCATGTCGGGCACGAGCTCACGGAAGTTGGACATGTCATTGTTGATATCCACCATGTGGGCCCATTCGCGGCCAGCTTTCCTAGCGCTGGACGCAGCGAGGGTCCCGCGAGGCTCCAACGCGGGGAACTCGACGGGCAGGATCGAGTCGATGTCCTCCAAGTCATCCTCGGCGGGAGTCGCGTCCGAGGTGCCGTCGGCTTCTTGCCTTTCCCCGGCCTCGTCTTCATCCTCACCAGGCAGTTCCCCGGGCTCCTGGTCAAGGACCGCCTCCACTTCCTTGGCCTGCTTTTCGCTCTCTGCGTCGGCTAGCTTCCGCCGCTTGCTGAAATCGATGCCACGGGACAAGCCAGGAGGGACCTCGAGCAAGCCGCCCTCGCCGAGCGTGATGATCTTCTCCAGCTTCTTGCGGGTGTCGCTGCCATCGGCAGCCGCAGTCGAGCTCCGTAATTGGTCCTCCAAAGCGGCAGCCGACTCAATGCTGTCGAGGCCACCGGGCGTGAAGGGAAAGAAGCCAGCACCGCCACGCACAAACTCGGTACGGGCGGCGGGTTTCCTAAGCATCGAGGTGCTGTTCTTGGCGGTGGCATGCGTGGACGGCACCGTGACATGGCGGTAGCCCGTGACCCGGCCTTCGAGCCCATGGCGGATGAAGCGGGTGACGGTGCGCGACTGGGTCGGGGCTATGCGGAACAGGAGGGAGTGGTCGATGGGGGCGTCCCAGCGCTGCTGGACCCGGTCGAGCCAGTCGGTCGAGAAGACGGGAGACGGGGCGAGGTACTTGGCCTCAAGGTCGGCGCGCAGGCGGTCGAGGTCTTGGGTCTGAGGTTTGGGGGTGATAACCTTGTCGAGGATTTCATCAATGGTGTCGAACGACGTCTCGTCGTCGAGGTGCAGCCGCTGCATGGCCGCGCTCAGTTCCGAAGCAGCAGCCATGGCGAAGACGATGGCTGTTGGCCGGTTGGGAGGACTGCCGGAATGAGCTGGGCACTGCAGGCTGGGAACTTAATGGTGGGAAGGGCGTGGGATGGGATGAGGGAGAAAAGACAAAGGTCTATATGAGGTGTGAGGACATGGGCAGATTGACTTGATGAGGCTGCCCAAGCTTGCTTTGTTGCAGTCCAGTGAAAGTCAATTGCTGAGGTTTGGTGGAGTGTGGGGTTGCAGGCGGGAGCTCCCACCCAGCGCCTGTCCATAGTGGGGTCAGGTCAACCACCAACGGCTGCGGGGGGCCAACTCAGGTCTAGGCCGGAATCAAGAGACCGTTTGGCTTCCGCTTCGTCTTCCCCAGCACTCATTATCCGGAATCTAGAAACTTACACACAAATTACAGAATGAGCTGGAGCAAGCAAACAACCGTGGGCACATTCATCTTACTTAGCCATCCATGAATCCATGAATCCATGAATGCTTTCATTTCGGGGTATACATGCTGCGCAGCTAGTATCATTGCAAGACTCCGTGACCCACCTCCCCATCACAACAGCCGTAACTCTCTCTCAGGGTCTCACTCCAAACTCTCCTTCAACGCATTATTGACCGGAGCCGGCGCCGGCGGGCCCTCCGGCGTCACATACGCCTTAGTCATACCACCATCCACCACAAAGTCCGCCCCGTTGACAAAGCTGCTCTCATCGCTGGCCAGGAACACCACCGCGTGCGCCTGCTCCACCGCCTCACCAAACCTGCCCGTGGGGAAGTGCACCTCGCGGCGGTGGCGCTTGGCCTGGTCGTCGCCCAGCCAGTCCTGCAGCAGCGGGGTGTTGAGCGGCGCGGGGCAGAGGCTGTTGAAGCGGAACCCCTCGCGGGCGTGGACGATGGCCAGCTCGCGCGTGAGGGCCAGCACGGCGCCCTTGCTGGCCGTGTAGGCGAGCTGCGGCGTGGCGGACCCGACCAGCGCCACCACCGACGCCGTGTTGATGATGCTGCCCTTCTTCTTGCCGTGCCGCCGCAGCGCGAGCACCGCGTGCTTGCACCCGTACCACACGCCTTTGACGTTGATGTTGTGCGTCAGGTCCCAGATGGCCTCGGGCGTGTCGAGCGCGTCGGCGTCCTGCGCATGCATGATGCCGGCGTTGTTGAAGATAACGTCCAGTCCGCCCCAGGAGTCGAGATGCTCGACGGCGGCTTTGACGTCGGCTTCTTTGGAGACGTCGCAGATCTGAGGGTGGTTAGATGGGCATCGTTGGAAATACCGACGAGTAAGGACGAGGGAAGGTAGAAACTCATACCTTGGCCTCAACCCGGCCAGCATCAGGCACAAGCTGCTTGACCTTGGCCAGAGCCCGGTCGAGGGCCTCCTGGGAGATGTCCGTCATGAGGACATTGGCACCCTCTTTGGCAAAGAGAATACTGGTTTCGAGACCAATGCCGCTGCGGGTTGTCAGTTGAGCGTGTTGGTAAGGTATGTATAAAAGTTGGGCATAACTCACCCGGCAGCGCCGGTGATGACGGCATTCTTGCCCTGCAGACGTCCGCGACCCGAAGAAGCCATGATGACGGAAGCAGTCACAAATCCACGAGATCAGAAATCAGAAATTGTGACCCGGTGGTGTTTTGTTGATGTGTTGATGTTTCAAGTGGTGTTGAGGGGCACGCGGGGTCAGCAGCGCTGATAAGCCGGCGGTCAACGGTGGAGGTGGATACAGGGAAGAAGGTCATGGGATCCCGAAGTGGGCTCCGGTCGGCCCCGGTCGGGCTCCGTTCGGAGGGACCTGAGCTAACCTCCATACATCTCACCGTGTTTGCGTGTGATATACAACGAACAATCGTCCAATTTAACAAGTTTTGGTTGATTTCGCAGAAAAACATAGGAACTTTTCCTTTCCCCTGTGCAACCATCCACTGCTTCATGCCTTTTACCTAGGGAGTTCGGCCCTGCTGTGATACATGCCTCCGTAGCCTCATCAACACAACCCAATAACCCAGAAATCAACCCTCGGTAGAAACCTATACACCACGCCTAGAAACCAGCCTAGTGAAACTGTCCCTCCGTATTGCCCTCTCCCATGCTCTTGCTTCCCGAGCTTCCACTCTGAATATGCCCCAGAATCGCATCCATATACTGCGCGCCGCTCCACTTCTGATGCGTGAGCACATCCACGCCCAAGTCCTTCTCCTTCCGCTGCACCAGCTCCACATACGCCGCCATGCCCTCGTCCTTAAACCTCCTCGCCAGCTCATTACTCGCCGCCGCCGTGCTATGCAGCCCCGCGAGGCTCACAAGCTGCAGGACGAACCCTTCCTTCGCAATATCCCAAATAAACGACTTGAGCGTCTCCTGCGTAAACCCGTGCGCCATCCAGTTGAACGACGGCGACAGGTTATACACGAGCGGCTTACGCGGGAACTTGGACCGCACCGCCTGTCCCAGGTCGCGGCAGACCTGCACGTTGGGGTCGCCCGTCTCGACCCACAGCATGTCGGCGTACGGCGCGAACGCCAGCGCGCGCTTCGTCGCCGCCGCCATCCCCGCCCGCACGTGGTAGAACCCTTCGCGCGTCCGCGGCACGTCCCAGCTCCAGAACACCGGCTTGCCGGGGGTGACTTCTTCGGCGAGCTTGCGGCGGGCGGAGATGGGCATGTCGCGGTCGGCGGCGACGGCCTCGTTGTATTTGGCGATGGCGGCCTCGGAGGCGCCGTTGGCCGCGAAGTGGGCGTTGGCAGCCTCGTCAAAGGTGACCAATTTGGTGTTCTTGACCCACTGCGCCTCGTACGCGTCGATCTCGGCGCCCGAGGCACCGCGGGCTTCCATGGCCGCGAGGGTCTCGGCGATGGGCTCGACGGCCGGGTCGGCCACGCCGAGGATGAACTCGTGGTCGCGGGCGTCGACAGCCGAAGAAAGCAGCTTGCCGCTTTCCGAATCGGTGCGTGCGATGAGAATGTTCTCGGTGCCCATCACGTCCCACTGGAAGCGGGCCGCCTTGAGCCGCGAAATGTGCTCGCCCGTCGGGACCAGCACCTTGCCCGCCAGGTGGCCGCACTTCTTGCCGCCGTGCATCTGGTCCTCAAAGTGCACCGCCGCCGCGCCGTTCTCGGCGAACAGCTTGGCCAGCTTCATGACGGCCGTCAGTCCGCCGTGGCCGGTGTCGCCGTCGGCCACGATCGGGCGGAAGTAATCGATGTACGGGGTGCGCGCCCGCTCCTCGGGAGACATCTTGGACCGAAGGAACCAATGCTTCCGATCGTGCATGCTCTGGGCCTTGAACAGGCGCTGCACCTGGTTCGGCACAGTATTGTACGGATAATCACCAAAGTCGGGAGAGACCTCGTTGGTCGTGGTCAGCAGCGACGAGCAGGCCCAGCCCGAGATGTACAGGACCTCCTGGTGCGGCGCCTGCTGAGTCATCTGGACGGGGTCGATGGCGCCGAGCGTGTGGATGGGCTGGCCCGCGGCCTCGCGCTCGCGCACCAGGTTCCAGAGCTTGCGCGCCGTGACGGTGCTCGGGTACGTTTGCTGCAGCGACCCGCGCTTGCTCACCACGTCCGCAGCCGTCCAGTCGCGCTTGATGCCCGCGAACCGCTCCGACGCCCACCACGCTTCCACCTCGCGCACCTGCTGCTCGAACAGGGCGTCCTCTGCGGCTCCCGCTTTCTGGGATTCGGGGAGCAGCTGGTATGAGGCGCTCAGCGCGCTGGAGGGGAGCGGCGGCTCCACGGGTGGGAGAGAGGCCATGCTGCGGGTTGTTGACAGGAGTCGGAGGGAGATCGCGGCGGCGGGACGGGTGACGGAGGCGGAGCGGGAGACGAGGGCAGCGGCCGACGGCGCCGAAGCTGCGGTCCGCCGGTGCACGCGGGTAGCAAGTGTGCGCAGCATTGAGCCGCTTGGGGTGGTGGACAATCGACGTAAAATTCGCGTGCCGGCCCGGAGTGATCGACTCGGCGCGGGTCGATTTCAGTGCAAACCTGGGAACCTGAGAGCTTGCAAAATGCGCACTTGAAGTGTTGTCAATGGGTGGTGACGTTATTTTGTCAGAGGAGAAGCTGTTCGCCGCAGAGCCGAGCCGAGAAGTGGGGCCCGAAGCTAGCCGGGATGGAGCCGGCGCATGCGAGGGCGGCTCGGCCGGGGCTCGGGTTAACGGAGCGGTCTCGGCCTTGGATGACACATGCCCGGACATCGCCGGATCCGATTTAGGCTCGGACATCCTGTGTCGACAGGAGCCAGTTTGATGACAATGGACCAAGGAAACGGCGTGTGTGCACCTTGGAATTGAAGCGCCGCGAGAACTCCGTTAGGGGATATATCCCCAAGTTTGATGTGAAGGACCCCAGATATCCCGTATGCTGGCATTACTGTAATTGTACGTACAATCATTGCATAGAAGGTAAGGGATGAGGAATAAGTACCCTGAGCCTCACCATATATCTCCCATCTCGGCCAATGCCTCCTCGTCGTCTTCGTAATTGTCCATCTGTGGCCCCTTGCCGGAGCTGGCCTGGGTAGCAGGTTTTGTGGTGGAAGACGGCGCTGCGGCCGCCTCCGCCTCGGCCATGAGCGCGTCCAGCTCGTCGCCATCATCCGCGCCTGAAGTTTGGCCACCTTTTTGACCGCCAGTGCCCGTAGCCTGTGTTCCAGACGCCGGGTTGGTCGAAGCCTGCGCTTCGGCCTCTACGTCGGCCATGAACGCGTCCAGATCATCTTCCTCGTCCTGAGCGGCTCCAGCCCCTGACTGTGCTTTCTTTCCATCGCCGAAGATGCTGCCACTTACGGCAGGTCGACTCGTCTGAGGAGCGGCAGACTGGGCCTCTGCCTCTGCTATCAATGCCTCCAGATCGTCGTCATCGTCATCCACTGGGCCCCCTGGCCCGCCACCGAAGATGCTTCGCGACGGCGCCGTCTGTGCTGGCTTGTTGGACGCCGGAGCTGTGCTGGCTTGAGCCTCGGCCTCAGCCATAAGGGCATCCAATTCATCATCATCAGGCACACCGTCATCCGCAGGCTTGGCGGCTGTCGCACCATTCGACGGGTTCCGTAGTGGCGTCGCGTTGTAAATGTCCTCTCCGAACAGACCGTCTCCTGCAGGCGTCTTCGCGCGCTCCCGTGCCGCAGCGGCAGCTTCTGCCTTTTCGAAAACTGGTGCCACCCTCTCTGCCTGTTGTGGAGGTCGGGTGTTAATGCGGTTGTCTTCGTCGAAAATATTGTCGTCAACATCGGTCTTTGGTCTGCTTTCGTCGATCCATTTAAGACGTGCGTTGCGCATGGTTGTTTTATGGCCCGTCTTTTCCACCATGGTAAGGGCGTCAAGAAAGGTGGCCTTGGGGAAGAGATCGTCAAGCCAGGCTTGGTAGAAGGAGAGGAGTCTTGCGGCATCGTCAAACTAGGTTGTGTTAGTGGACGAGGGGTTGTTGTGGGAGGGAGCGGTCAAGATTGGTATTCACCTCATAGCCTTTGCCCTTGAACTTGATCCTCGGACCCATCTTGCGCAGTTTCGGGATACCCTTCTCGGAGAGGAGCCTGGACGTTGGTCAATAGGTCTGTCCGTACAAGCTTAGGGCAGCACGGTGTTTAGAATAACCCACCGAGTCTCGTCGAGCTTCACCCGCGGCACCCTCGCCTTCCGCTTTAGGTTGAGCTCATCGTCGACACCCAAATCATCTTTCTTCTTTTCCGGTTGCTTCTTTTGTCCTTTGTCTCCCTTCCCCGGACTCGGCGACCCAAACAAGTCCTCTTGGTCCCAGTCGGCCAGGTAGTCATCGACGAAGTTTCCGCTGCCCCGTGAGTCGGAGGGTTTGGAAGCTGTTTTTGAGGGCATGATGGGATCTGTTAAAAGGTTTGGGTGTAGAACATGCAAAGTCCGGTGTGGAGAAGACGGGGGTTGTCCTGAGTTTGTGGTATGGAGGTTGTGTTTGTTGACTTCCTGGATTGGTTTTCTTTCTCTGGGCAAGAACACGGGAAGACGCGTCTGAGGGCAATTGCGACGCGCCAAGATTCGACCAGCTCATTGATCGACTTGATTGATTGTGGCGGGAGCGGGGTCTAACTGTGGCTTGTGTGGCGCTGCTGGGACCGGGCCGTTCCACTCCGGCAACACCTGAAGCACCCGAACCCATGTCAATTGACCTCATCCAACCCTGAAGCTTCGATTCGACGGACCTCGACAGACCCAACACCTCCCCCTCTCGACGACGACGACGACGACGACGCCACCGTCGGCCGCCAAAATGTCCAACACTCCCACCCAGACCTACAACTGGCCGAGCAAGCAGGTCAAGACTCAATATCCGGTGAGTTGCCTATCCATTGCTGCATTTTCCTGGCCTCCAAGCTGACCCTCAAACAGCTCATTGACAATGACCCGTACGTTGCGCTCCCCTCCTCCAAGCTCCTTCCTGCCTGATTCTTACCCTGTTGCTCCACGATAGACACTTCAAGCGCGTGATCCGCTACGCGCGCCCTTCCGACTACGTTCATGGCATCGTGGCTGCCGCCGCAGGCCCCGGCCTGCTCTACGCCATGGAGAAGATTTCCCCCTCCCAGGTCGGTAGGGGAGGTTTTGCCCATGCCATGAGGCTAGCGGGATTTATCGGCCTCGCCGGCGGCTTCCTCTACTTCTATCAGCGCTCCTGCTGTACGTCGCGTCTATGGGAGCCCGAATTGGAAGACAATGTTTTCTACCCGAGATGCTAACTCTGCGCAGTGCGCTTCTACGGCATGACGGAGAACGCCCGCGAGGTGGAGATGGATATGCGCGAGATGGTGGACAAGGTGAAGCGGGGCGAGCCTCTGTACGGCGAGAGCCGCCTGACCCCCGCGATGCAGGGTGTCGCAGCCCGCCAGTCGCGGTACTCGGCGCTTTTCTTCTCCGTCCTGCCCTGGTTCAACTTTGTCAACCACAACCAGCACGGAGTCGATACCGCCAAGTACTACCAGCAGGCCGAGCGGGAACTCGAGGCGGAGAGGCTGGCGAAGGAGGCTGCCGCGAAATCGCAGCAGTCGCAATAAACGGGGCGGGGTCACGAAAAAGACGGAAGAAGAGGGTTGCGGCGTCGGGTTCCTTGTCAGATCGGGCGCCTGGTGTACATACGACAGTAGGATGGGGCATGGTCACAGTCAACAAGCTTTCTTTGTTTTGCGAGATTTGCGTGTTAAACTGCTGACTTTGGGATATGTACTCGCCGGACAACCCCAGCCAACCTCTGGTCACTGTCGTTTCATCCGTCGCACATTTGGTAAAGGGCATCGGCATCATCCGCCGCACCCGCTGCCGCATTTTTCGAATCGCAGCAAAACTGTCCCTAAGATCATGGGACAGGGCGGATGCCATTCCAGAATGCAATCCTCATGGACGGTTCAAAAACGGGGAGATGAGAGAAAACACCTCCCATGCTCGAACACCAGGAAAACAGAGCGATTCAAGATGTTTGACAGGACCGAATTTACGAGTCTGTTTGTGCTATGCTAATGATGCAATTTGACAGATGGATATGGAAGATGATGCTGACCACAACTCAATCCTCTGATGGTTATAGGGACCGCAACTACACAGCTCAGCCTTGATCACCGCTCTCTGGAGACTCCAATTTCCCGCTTATCCTTAGAAACCAGGCTGGCACTGAGAGTACCACGGGGCCGAGACCTCGCGGCAAACGAAGCCATCCTGCACCCACAAGTGTTAGCGCATCCGTTCCATTTGCGATCCTACTTCCAAGAAAAGTCGCAACTTACCGCGCACTCCGTGCAACCCGTGTATCCCTGGCCACCGCACTGGCCATACGCCTGGACGGTGCAAGCAGACGGGCCACCAGCTCCGCCTCCCACGGCCGTGCCGTGGCCTGGAGCCTGCGCGCTGGGCGACGAGCCAACCTGGCAGGTGGTGGCACATCCCGGGCAGCCCTCACCGGGCGCCCGGGTGGTACCGCCGGAGTACACCTCCGGGCCGGGCGCGATGTAGGTGCTCAGCGGGGCGTGGATGTTGGCGCGGATGCCGGCGTCGTTGTTGGTATACGCTCCAGGGAAGCGGACGGTCGCCGGCTTCGCGGTGCCCGTGCCGCCCGTGATGGTGATCTGGTAGCACGACATGTAGAACTGGCCCGGCATGGCGTGCAGCGCCAGAGCCTCGGCGCGCAGCAGGTAGTCGCCGTCTTCCAGGTCGGTGGGGATCGGCACGTCCATGCGCCCGCAGCAGCCGTTGAGCTCGCGCGTGCCCCAGTAGTCGTCGTCGCCCGAGTTACCGCCAGGCTTCTTGGCCCACGCGTTGGAGAAGATCTTGAACCAGCCCACCTGCGTCGGCTCGGCGGTCGACGCGTCGGGGACCTTGCTGAGATAGACCTGCACCGGACCCCAGTGCATGCCGCCGATGGCCTCGCTGCGGCAGTTCCGGTCGTTGGGCTGCTGATGCATCTCGATCGTGACCACACCGCCGGCTTTGACGGGGCATTTGCCGCCCACGCCGCGCCGGCCGCCGATGTTGCAGGCGAAGTCGCTGCTGGTGACGTCGGTCAGGGGGCTATTGCTGGCGGGGAGGCGGACGCAGGTGCTGCCGTGCTGGGGGTGTCAGCGTCATGATATCGGATGGAAACGAGAAAGGGGGGGCACTTATATAATCGGTTCCGTCAACCCAGAGTTGCTGGAACGTGGCATGGCCGGCGACTTCCTGGGCAGCGAGTGCTGCCAGTGCGGCGGCGAAGACGGTCCTCATGGTGGTGGTGTTTTGCTCGACTATGAGATCAATCGAAAACCAGCAAGGGATGTACAGGGACACAAGACTTCAGGAAGACGTAAACCGGGCCAGTGGGCACATGGTCCGACCCATCCAACGAATATATATCCCTCACCCTCACATTCATCTATGCTCTTCCGGCCTTCGTCACCACTTCGGCCACACACACCGGCAGCCTAACCACCACCCACCCTCTTCCCCTCCCAACTACCGACACCACCCCAGCACAGCAGCAGCACTTCCATGACCAGGAAAAAAAACTGCGCGGATGCCGCCCGTCCTCGGCCGTATTCACTCGTATCGAGACGGATATGTGCCGCCTAGCCGTCAACGGCCCCAGACGCTCGCGGCGAGCGTTGGGCTGCAGCCGTTTGGCGCAGACGGCACAATAATTGCACGACATGGAAGCACCCCAGATTTCTCCATGTTTAGTAGAGCTCGGTTTATCTCTGGTCGGTTTCCGGTTCGTGGGGTGGGAACACAAACACACAACAAGACGGGGGCGGCCCCGAGTGCCGCCTGACGTACGTATTGCAGCTTACGGCGGCATTCCACACTATATTGCTTCCCGGGACGTTTTGTTGAATGGAGTTGGATGATGGGTGGTGGCGCGGCACAGGTGTTCATCCGGGGCAATATCTCTGGCTATTTACCCGGCTCCCAGCGACCCGACGCGCGTATCGGGACTTGTTGACCAGCTCCGGAGGTTCCCTGTGCTGAGCCGTTGTTTTTGTTGTGGAGGGAGATTAATTGGGGAAAAAGGATGGAGTTATGGTGGGGTGGATGGAGGGTTGAGGAGATGTGATAGGTAATAAGTCTGAATGTGGGAATGCAAAAGCCTGTCAAACTCTCATGATGTTTATGTGGCTGACACATGCATTCCGTGAGTCATTCCAGCTACCAAACGGATGGAATAGGAGTCAAGTCTCATCTACTCAGTAACACAGCAAAAGCAACGAGATAATTGGATAAAACAGGCGATAACAATACAGTCCAGTGGAGGATACCAGGAAAAAGACAAGGAAAGATGCGAGAAAAGTTCCTTGTTTCTGTTTTCCTCTTTTGACATTCCACAAAAATCCACCCCAACGCAATATTCTATTATTAGCCCTAATCACAATCGTCTTGTAGGTATCATTTGGACTTCTGGAGTCTGGCGTCTTACAACACCTTGTCAAGACTTGGGCAAACAGACGAGGACCAGGTCAACGAAATACACAGTCCTGGCTCAGGGCCCATCAACCACACTCTATTGCGCCAGGGTAAGTCATGCACTTGATGAGAGATCAGAGATTCCGAGTTATTTTATTTTATTTTTATTTCTTATTTATTTATTTACTTATTTTTCTTTTCTTTTCTGAACAAAATTGTGTCCTAAGACTTGATCTCGAGTGAATGTCTCCAAGTCCCCAGGCACAATCCTGGTCTATGTCTGGGCTTGGCAAAAGCTTAATTCAACCCTCGGCTCCACGCGGCCCCACATTCATCCGGCGCGCCGTGGCGGCTGCGGTGCCTCGGACAAAGACACCAACCTCGACACTTTCATTCATCATCCACATCCTTCTTCGGAGTGCGGGCCACTTATCCTGGGCCCGCCTGAAACCTCCAAGAAATACTCTGCGTTAAAAGACGCAATAACACACGCCATGGGAGGCGCAAAAAGGGAGCGGTCTGACGACGACGCGACCCCTCCCACCACTGCACAATGCGACGCCGACGACCGCTACAAGGCGGCCTTTGAGAACCTTGACGGCCAGTCCCACGATATCCTACAGCCCCCGAGAAAACGCCAACGGCTCGCCGATGCATCACCCATACCGCCCGCCTCAACAACGCCAACAACCCCAACATCCGCCGCGGTCGACCGGCTCAGCCGCCTCTCCGACGAGCTCCTCCTGCGAATCCTCTCCTTCCTCCCGCTCCGCCACCTCCTCGCCGTCGCCCCCGTCTCGCGTCGCATGTACGCCTTGTCTTCGGACTCGCAGCTGTGGAAGGCGCTATACTACGACCGCTTTGTGCTGCCGCGCGCCATGCGCATTCCCGGAATACGCGACGGCTTGTCAGGGTCGGGGGCTGGGACTGACACCGCCAGCCGGGGTTTGTGGCATAAGTTGCACTATGCCGGCCGGCGGATGTTATCCGCGGAGGGCCGGGCTGGGAGGAGATCCGGGTCTAGCAAGGAGGACTCCGTAGAGCAGCCGCCGCCCGTGAATTGGAAGAGGCAGTTCAAGATACGGTATAACTGGGCCAGGGGGAAGTGCGCGGTCGAGGAATTGCGGCTGGGGCAGGACGTTGATGTTGATGATAGGGGACAAGGGAGGAAGAGGAGGATGCTGGTCAAGGTGGTGGAGGGCATCGCGGTCACAGCGGACAAGGGTGAAGGGCTGCGCGCGTGGGATCTCAAGACCAGGAGTCTGATCGCACAGGTCGGGATAGGACAGGATGCTGCGCCGAGCGCGATCGCTGTTGATGAAGATGGATATGACCGAGGAGTGTTGGATGTCGCGTTGGGTTTTGATGATGGAAGTTTTGGTGTTTGGAGGCTGGTTCGGAGTGAGAAGAAGCTGGAGCTCCGGTATCGACATGAGAAGTCGATCAATGGGGAGCTCATCGCCATGGCCTTCTCATATCCTTACTTACTCACTGCGACGCAGGCCGTCTTGATCTCCCTCTACACTTTCAACCGTCCCGGCGCAGACACTATTCACGCCGAACAAGCCGGGAAGTTACCCCCGCCGTACTTGCTAACCTCCTTGGACTCGCATACATCAAGACCACCATTGGCTTTATCCATACGGAAAACTACAAAGACCACTATCGCGTCCGTGGCTTACACCTTTTCCACACGACGCGGATGGGCCCTCGGAATCCAGGACCTTCACATTTCTCAGGACCCAGGCCTCCGAGACGTCATAACCAGCCGGTTGGCATTTGCCAATCCGATCGAGGATGAGAGCCTATCATACTCATCTCCAACATCCCCCATATCACCTCCCCGCCGCCGGCCTGATCATGCGGGTGGTGGACATGGCGCCCCTTTGGAGGAGGCAATTGCAGCAGCCCCACAAGAACCCGGCCCAACCACGCTTTGCTACTCCCACCCTTACCTCCTCGCGACCCTCCCAGACAACACGTTGGTGCTTCATCTCTGCACATCGACGGCCACCTCGCTGTCCATTTCCGACGGCATCCGCCTGTGGGGCCACACGTCAGGCATCAGCGACGCCGAGATCACCGCGCGCGGCAGGGCCGTGAGCGTGAGCGCTCGAGGCGACGAGATGCGGGTGTGGGAACTCGAGCCCGGCAGGGTCGCGGCCTCGGGCGCCGGAAGGAGCGTTGAGATCCGGCCTTGGGCCACCACCACTACAACTACCTCTCGGCCTGGGCAGGGTGAGCGAGAGGGATTGGAAATATTAAGTGATGACCCGGCGCATGATTGGGATGAGCGGAGGAATTGGGTCGGGTTTGATGACGAGATGGTTATCGTGCTGAAGGAGAGGAATGGGGCGCGGGCCAGCTTGATGGTTTATGACTTTACGTGACAGAGCACAGATGGAAAATTTGTGGAGCTTGAACACGCAGATGGGCTGGTATTGCGGGAATTGAAGAGGAGAGTCGGTCTGCCGCTTGGACTGGCTCGGTCTATGATTGCCACCATCTTCGGCGCTCTCCTCGCAGTATTGTCTGTCTACCAACCATCCAAATTGCGCTCATGGTCTGGCTTTGCGATGGCCGAGGCGTGGAGTCAGGCCATCTCTCAGACAGCCACGGCCACATTCCCTCACTGCAATGATGACAGGCGGCACTCGGTCTATGCCCTCGGAAAGGTCCAGTATCACCAGACATTGGCCGAGGCTCTGGCGACGTTGCCTCACATGTCTGCACCCGCAGTTTACTCTCTCGGGACGCTCAGCCACACATGGAAATTAAGCTAAGGCAACGCCAACAAGATCCTAGAGCTCTTGCTGGCCTCTTTGCTCTGATGCAGTCATCGGTGACGACAGGATCGATTGATTCAGGAGAAGGGCTGCAGAGGCATGCTGCCCAAGTCTTGCCAAACAATATTACGTTGTTCGCAAGTTTCTTTGCCAGTGGCCTTGATACATGCCCGGCTTTGCAGATGCTCATTTGTGTCAGCTCGGCCATATGAATGAGACTTAGGAGAGCCACCTATGAACCAAACAATACAAATGATGCTCCAATGCTTGTTTCTATGCCTAATCACATCTATGTGGAACCTGCCCCTACCTACCCCATAGACCACGGAAGGCTTCATCTCAAAGCATCTGCTTGTTGAGTTGGACTCCAAGTGTTCCGGGAGACAAAGGCAAAGGACAACCATGTTATTGTGAAAACAATGACTTTGTTCAACGTGTCAACCACTTTGCCAAGGTGGACGCTGTCATGCACACTCAACAGACATCATCATGGCCACATAGGTCATGTTGTTGGTACTGACATCAACCATGTAGCTTTGTTCGAGGTAGAGTTTTGCTTACCTGTCGTCTGCTCACAAGCCAAATGCCCTGTCCTGTGAAAGAAGAGCATGTCTGTAAATTGCTAGCCATACTATTTCGTCAGAAAGGTGCAACCTCAAAGAACACAGGTCTGAGAACCCCTGAGACACCGCAATTCAAGATTGACCTCCAAAACTATATCTACTGGCAAGTTCACTCCTGTCCAGAGTACCGCCATGACCTCCCGTAGCAGAAGCAAGTCAACTGGGTTTCATTTTGCGACTCATTGAACGATCACTTGCAATCAAGCTATCACTAGTTCGAACACTTGCTCTGACACAACCATGCCGCGATACAGACCAACGCGAGACTTCGACAGGACGGGCAGCACCCCTCCCCCATACGCCCCTGGACCACGTCGCGCCAGGGGAGCCACCGAGAGTCTCTGGCTAGCTTCCGAGAATCTTGGCCGCTCGTACCCCAGCACTAGAGACCTTTCTCCCACAAGCAGTGGCCTCCCAGCCATCGACTCTCTGCTTTCCCGTCGTGGGTTCAACACCAGTAGCAGCACCAGGATCTCTAGCCCCCCTCGCTCGAGCTTCCCCTCCTCAGGCTTGGATTCCCCGATCGACCTTCCCCGGTACACCCGCTCTCCGGACATGTCCCGGTCCCGTCTCGACCGCATTGACACTCTCTCCCGCGAAGGGCGGGGCAGTTCCTTCTCGTCCCGCCGCTTCGGTTTCGGTTCACCGCCCAGGCATACCAGTCCGACGAGGTTCTCAACCTCGTCGTTCGCTCCCCGACGGTCCTCAAGCTTGACACGGTCCCCACTCCGGGCTTCGACGCCGCCGCTGAGGAGCTCGACGAGGTTGTCTCCTCCCCTGAGGATGTCGTCGCCTCTTCCGTACCCCGCATCCCCTCCGCCGTACCCAGTGACTCCTCGCTACCGGGCGGCGTCTCCTCCCTACCCGTCGTCCCCGGGTATGATGCCTTCGTTCTCGGCGCAATCGGACGCACCGGCGTGGCGGCCGTGGGTGCCGACGGCGGATATTGGAAGGTCTAGCAGGGCCCCTCCGTATCTGAGCTATAATACCTGGGGAGATTCGCCGGTTGGTGGGGCAAATTCGAGGTATCCGCCGCGCACGCCGCCGTATAATGTGTTTGATGTGTCGTATGGGGATCGGTATGATTATGGTGGGCGGTATTATTAGATACGGAGATGAGGCCATGAGAGGGGGATGGGGAAGTGGCAGAAGGGATTGCGATGGTTTATGGGATTTCGCGGTGATTTCCAGGCGTTCAAAAGTATTGAAAGGATAGGCCTCGAGTAACGTAGAGTTCATTGATATTACAGTGAATGGCGTCTCTGGCTTGATGTATCCTCAACAATGATGCTACGCAGAGCGTGAGTTCCACAGAAGCATAACAAGTCATGGCTGAACAGGAGGTGAAAAAAGTCCACGTATGTGAGGTACCTATTTCATGTTTCCTAGTGAGTTTTGTCACGATCCAGAGAGTCACGGATCAGTTCCCACGCCTCTGGCTATTATGTGGTGGCATCTGAGTCCCTCATAGCTGGCATGCACCTAGGGATAACGAAGTAGACAGCTAGGACAGACACCGAGGCGCCGACACGTAAGTTGTAGCGTCCCGTAAACACCTGGCCTTATATCGCCAGTCGGGGGTCTATAAGATGTCGCTCAAAGCCTCAGAATACCTGACCCTCGAGGGACTCTCTTTGTACAGAACTTGCAAACCTCGCACCATGTCGACACAAGGCCAACGCAACAGACGCCGGCGGGACTGGCTGTACAGCGACGATGATCGCCCACCTCCGGATCCCGAAAGTCTTACCCGTGTACTTCGCGCCAGTGAAGGCGTATGGATTGCCAGTAGCCTGGACACACCTCGGCCTTCGAGCCAAAGGAATATTCCTACGATCAGCATCGGGGATAGTCCCAGAGGCAGCAACCCCCTGGCCGGCGGGTCATCTTCAGCCCAGCCATCTACAGGACTTCTACCTCCAATCGACCTTCCCTCTCACATCCCCGAGCTCAGGTTCTCCCCAGATGTGCTCGACCGCTACGACCGCTATGTCCAAAACCCCGTATCGACCCACCCCAGCTTTATAGTCACGGAACGAAATCGCCAGCGGCTGCTGGATGATGACAGGCGGCACAGCTCGCGCAGCTCACGTCGGGGCTTTGACCGCCCGACTGGAAGCAGCAGCTTCTCAACCTCGTCGCGGTCGTTCGCCCCAAGGCGGTCTTCAAACCTTGGACTGCCACCGCTGGGGTCGTCACCACCACCCCCTTTACCATCGTCGAGGGACTCGCCTCCGCGTGGGTTCCGCCCGTTGTCTCCAACCATCTTGTCGACAACGAGGCCCCGATCCCCTTTGCTGCCACCGCTGGGCAATCGATCAAGATCATCCCGTTCCAGACCGTTGCCACCATCCCCTGCATTCCCCTCGCGCTCTCCAACACTGTACGACCCGAGTCCCCGAGCTCCGTCTCCATCTCTCCCACCCTTGGGAGCGTCTAGAGAGTCTAGATCCTCCCGGTTCAGGTCATCCCTCTCCCCTCCGCCCGCACTGCGGCGGCCCCGGTCTCCGACGCTGTTCTCCTCCTCCAGAAATACCAGGGCTCCAACACCAACCTTCCCAACGTTGTCATCCTCAAGATCGAGAACTTTCTTGCCGAGGATACCATCGCCGCCGCCGCTGGTGTCGTCTCGATCGTCGACGTTGTTTCCCAGATCGAGGCCGTCATCTCCGGGGTTAGCGCCCCTGAGATCCTCATCGTCGAGATTGTCACGGTTGAGTTCGTCACCACCGAGGCTTGCCTCGTCTAGATCTCCGTCTCCGTCGTTGCCGGACTTGGCGCCGTTGGATTTGGGTGGTCGGAGGCGTGGTGGAAGAGGTAGAAGGAGGAGATTGTGAACGATGGTGCGGCGGGGGTTTCAAGACACTTGAGAAATCCTTTTCGTCACTGATCTGGTGTGTCATTAGCGGTGTGGTTCCTGTCTGCGATGGCTTGATGAGATATTATCTCTGTCTACATGATTTCCAGAGTTACTGCCATAGTTAAGGCTATGATATTTTTGTAACTATCTAGGTAGCTAGTATTAATCAGACAAAAATTGCGTTTTGCTTTCAGAAACCGACTTTAATAACTGAATATGACTTTTATTCCAAGCTCGCCGAATTAATTACCAGTCATCCAAGATTCAGCTTTGAGAGGAAGTGAGAAAATAAAGCGAGACCTCCATTGCCTTTCGTATAAATACAGGCTCAGTTCTCTGTGGTGACTAATAGCCCCTTGAAGGACCGAACATTGGTTAGTCTTGAAAGTCAATTGTCCCGAGTGTCAAAGGCGGTTCCAAATCACGCAATGTCTTTCCACATGGCATCTGACTCCTCTACAACATATTGAACAGCTTTCCAACGCATAGACAACGAAGTAGGGAGGTAGACAGCTCAGATCCACGTCCAAACACTGACACGTCCTTTGCCAACGTCTAGCAAGGCGTGGCCTACGAGATCCAGTTACGGGTCTATAAATCAGACCTAGTTTAGACCCAGAATGTAGTTTCCCACGAGTTTATTTGGTACACCAATTGTACTCGAACCAACCATGCCGCGACGTCGCAACACCCGAAGGGACTGGATGTACAGCGATGCCGATCGCCCACCGCCGGATCCATCCGGCTTCGCCCGGGCCGCTAGGGCCACGGAGGGTATATGGATTGCTACACACACATCGAGACTATCAGCATCAGGATCCGGAGGTTCATCCTCAACCCTGCCGTCTTCGGGGCTCTCACCTCCCATCGACCTTCCTAGCCCCCTCCGGCCGCTCTCTTTCTCATCAGACTTCCTCGACCGTTATGATCGCTATACGCGTAACCCGGTCGAAACACACAACAGCTTTCTCGCCGCCGCAGTCAACCGCCAACGCCTGGAAGATCGGGGACGACGCAGCTCACGCAGAAGCTTCGACGGACCGTCTGGAGGAAGTACCTTCTCGAGTTCGTCCCGGTCGTATGCCCCACGCCGGTCTTCGAACCTGGCGTTGCCGCCGCTGAGGGCGTCTTCACCGTCGCCTGCGCCGCTATTCACATCGCGCTCCCCACCGAGGCTGTCCAGCCTGCGGCCTTCTTCTCCGCTATTGACTTCGTCAAGATATCCCGGGCTCACCTCGTCACCTCCCCGTGGGTTGCGGTCGCGGTCGCCGACGTTGCTGTCCAGACCGCGCTCTCCAACGTTGTTTTCTGGATCAGGGTCTTCGACATATCTGCCCAGGCCGCCGTCTCCAACGGTGTTTTCCAGGTCTCGGTCCTCGTCTTCGGCGTTTGGAACATCGGGGCTGGCGCGACTGACCAGGTCGCCGCCTCCTGCGATGCCAGACAGGTCTCCGCCGTTTTTCTCTGGCGCCAGGTCTCCGTCGCCAACGTTGCCGTCTCTGTCATCAACCAGATTGTCTGGGTTGGAACTTGGGTCACGGTCTAGGAGATCCAGGAGGATATGGGAGGACTGAGAGGACACTTCCATTCCTTGTGTCAGTCGGGTAGGAGATGGCGATTAGTAATGATTTCATGATTCTGTGATTTCGCGGTGGTTTCTTGTATCGGCACTTTGAAGCATGGCGCACATGGCGTTGAGCGTTGAGCATTGAGCATTGAGAATCTAGTTCTTTTGTGAAGGGGTCAAGGTTACATTATTCTCCACAGTCATTCAAATAGAGAATTGGCACCAAAATGCGTTGCGTTATAATTGCTAGGACAATCATGCGCTCATGATGATGAGGTAGAGTGTTCAGTCACTGGCGGGATCAGTGTCCCTCCCAAGAAATCGACAGGTTCCGTGCGTAAGTCGCATCGTCGTCACTAAACTATCGATGCGAATGCTTGAGCAATTGATTAAGTTCCTCATCTCTGCCCTCCTATCTTCTTAAAATGACCAAGAGGTTGGGGTTGGTAGCAGTAGTGATGGTTATAGCTATGACAAGATATACCGTAACAGGGGGAGCTCCAGCCCAAGAGCCGATGTTCTTATGGTGACGTTACCAGTTACCAGTGGCCTTGTAATGGTAATTCTTTTTAAGCCACAACCTCACCCGTAGAGAGGTAATGTGGCACGTGATATCATGGTCAACAAGATGTATGAATACAGGCATGATCGAGAGACGCTGGCAATGAGCCTGCTCCTGTATATGTGTCACGGTCTTGGGGTGGAAATTGGATGACGTATTGTTCCTACAGTCCATCTATGTACGTTGAGCTTACCAGCTCATGCCGCAACGCCACACCCTCCCAGCCAAAGTCGAGAGACAGCCGCGAAGCATCGAAAATAGAGCTTTCACAACATATCCCAACCCGTTACTTGTCCACACGACCCTCTCCCACACACATGCTATATACAAATGAACATCCTCCCTGCCACTCTGCCACTGGACCTCCCCCTCGTTCTTCTCGTTCCCATCTTACACCGTCAACCGCTGAACAATCTCATTGAAGTTGGGGTTCTGCGCCCCCGCGAAGTCGTGTGACCAGTAGCCGTGGACCTCGTGATACGTAAAGCCAGAGTTGGGGTCGTTGGGGTTGAACGGCTTGTTGGGCGAGTAGGCGAAAGCGAGACGGTTGCCGCCGCGCGGGTTCAGGTACCGCCAGGCGCCCGGGGTCGCCTCGTACGCGGTGACGCCGCGGACGAGCGCCGTGTACTGCCAGTGCGTCCCGTTGTTCTTGGTGCCTGCGGGGATGAGCGTGTACTGCGCCGCGCTCGACGGCTGGGGGGCGGTGTAGGAGCTGGAAGAGAGGATGAGGTGGTTAGCAAGTTTGGCGACGAATTGAGGACGCCCTAGGCTCATGGAGGGGATTGATAAGGTACGTACCTAGCCCACCGCGAGGAGAGAACGACCTGGTTGTTGTTGTTGCGCCAGGCGACGAGGAGCGGGTTCCGCACCATGGTGCCCGCCCAGGCGAGACCGGCCCAGCCGACGTCGTTGGGGAGGATGGCCTGGACGACGACGTCGAAGGACGTGTAGTACTCAGCACCCTCGGGGATGGCGATGCGGTAGGTGATGCCGCGCCCGTCGGCCTTGTACAGCTGGAAGTTGGATGTGAAGGTCAGGCCCGTGTCGGGGTCGTAAACGCGGGCATTGGGCGTGGACTGCGCCGTGGCTAGAGGGCGGTTAGCATAATCATGATCATGATGTTCATGTGCTCCCGCCTCGGATGAGTATGATTAGGGATCACTTGCCAGTGCCGACGGCCGCGAGCAGCCCAACAAGTGAAGTCCACAGCATGGCGGGCAGCTCAGAATGTCCGTCTTGTCTGTCTCTTGTCTTTTCTACGGGAAGCGGGCGGATCAGCTTGGCGACGGGAGGGATGTGTGCGACCAGAAGAGCCCGGGAGAGGAGGAGCGGACAGAGCGGCAGCCACGGGCCCTTTTTAGCTCTCCGGCGGCGCGGGCGACGATCCCTTTCTTGACCGCGGTTTGAACCTGGCGAGGTAACGACCGGGAACGGAGGGAATCCGCCCACGGGGTATCATTTAGAGCACGGCTTGGCAGGTCGCTGTCGGCACTCTCGAGATCCATTTTAGGTACAGCTGGACCTCTCCTGGGATGCGGCGCCGCTCTTGCATAGCGGAGCCGGGCCGGAGGCTGGACATCATAGGAAGGCCGCTGGGGGCTGGCCAAGACAAAGTTCTTGACGCCCGTTGGCCCGGTGTAAATCGCGTGGCGGCTCCTATCCGGCGCCGTTAATCTAATTCTATGCGGAAGCCCTTCCTCCTGGGGGCACTGCGGCGCCTGGATCCAGGTTTCACGGCGTATCGAGGGCCTTGGAAAAGCCAGTTGACTTGACGCCATCCAGGGGCAGGGCTAAGAAATGGGTCTGGTGGCCACGCTCCTCGTCCGTCATGGTAGCAGCATCGCGTAGCATGTGCAGGGAACGGTATATGGAAAATTCAAGACGCTGGAGGTGATGAATGCGGGGACATGGTTGCCGGAGTGGACGACGGTGATGTTGTGCTGCCGGCTGCCGGCAGACATAATAGTTCCGTTTTACCCGCACATATTGGATCGTCGGCGACCGGCAACATCCAATGCACCTCAGCACCCATTCTCCGAGGGTTAAATAGCAACGGCATATTAAACAGCAACATTATTATTGGCCGCAAAACCTCACTGTCCAATTGAGATAAAAGGGGCTGCATGATGGTTAATAAGTGTCCCAGAAGAAGCTCTGTTTCTACTTGGCATCTCAATCACAAGCTTGTGCCATTGTAACCTTGCATTAACTCAGCTTCAACATAGAGTGTAGCCCTACTTACAAATCCTCCATGCCTCACTTGACGAATCATATCTTCTACCAAACTACAGCGGAGTCGTGCAATACTATGACTACTACTCATCCCTTCATCTTGACTGGTCCGGTCGGTGTCCTTTTTTCTTGAGTAGCACTGCAGGAGTTGCTCGTTATGTATTAGGTAGGAGTAATACAAGATCTAGTATCTTGGGAGGTGTGATTTTCTTTGATTCCCTATGTGACGACATGCTGTCCATATTGAGGGTCATCTATCGTCAAGCTCAAGCATCGACTCAGAATCGAGCTTCGTGATGAGGATCGCGCGATGCATGAGAGAAGCCTTCCAGAAGACCATGATTTCCGGGCCAACATGGCCGGCGACGATTGCTCCCATCCACGTTCCCGGTTTGGGTTTATTGACTTGTTAATAGCTGTTTACGAGAGAGATTGTCGGGCCCCTTTCTTCGATAACTCTCAGCCTCAGCCTCAAACTTTGCCCTTGTGACCTCTGGTGATGCTCTCAAAAAATGTCCAAAAACTCGAGGAAGCCCTCTCTTTGTGTCCAACATGATGTTCGCCCGGAGCATCGGCGATATCGGTGACTCTCCAGATCTCGGAACACAAATCTACGTCCGGATCCCATGCCCTCGTTCTCTAATGAGGCAGGAGAGCTCGGAGGTAGGACTCCGTCATGAGCGCCCACATAGACGTGCTACCTCTACGATGGCTCGCTTGTGACTTCATATGTTCGGTTTCGCTCAAGCAGGCGAATGGGTGGGTGGGTGTCTAACTTACGGAGGTCGCCATGGAGTTGGGATGCGGAGACTTGCAGTGTCATTGACCACTGCGCTTCGGGACCCTCCTTTGAGAACTCAGGAACTACTTCAAAATAGTGATTCCAAGGCCCAACGGGCTGGTGTTGTTGGTTGTCCATATTAATCCTGCTCCCGGCGGGCGGTCCGCTGCATGCACGATTCATTAACAAGCGTCTGGGTGCTCCTGTATTTAGAAAACGTCGGGTACAGTCTTCGACCACAAGACACAACTTGCGAGGGCTGGTGGCATATCTCGGCGTGCCACGTGCCTCATCCGATATTGTGGGCAAGGTCTGTTGCTTGGCCAGTGTGTCGCATCCGGAGTTTTTCTGTCGTTCTAAAGATGGGCTGGCCACCATAGGTGCAATGTGACTGGTGCACTTTCAGCTCAAACTTGTATCTCCGGCTGAACTCTGAGAGCCACAGGATCCAGAGTGGCGGAAATGCCCCCGCGGAAGCCGAGTTGAACAAGCTGGATACCAGTGTCTTGAGCTGGAGAAGGCTGCACAAGAAACGGGCGCTATGGATAAGACAACATCCAGTCCCGGCGTATAAGTAGAGCTCAGGGCTCCCACAGAAATGTCCTAGTTTCATAGCTAACACCAACCCTCCTTACTTCGACAGGAATATGTTGAGTGCCGAGGATGTGTCGACTGAATCTTCTAATGGTCTAGCCAAGCCTTGCAAAAGGAGTTACTGATGACCCAGAGGCATTTACCGTACGACAAGTCTTGTCTGTTCAGGCAACAAGTGGCCACGTCTGTCATGGAAGTCATTGGGATTGTCATCCTCTGTACAAACAAACGTCCCCCGAGGACAAAACAACTCACAAGTCCTGGCAGATTGCCCACGTTGATCACGTGAAAGTGTACCAGAGAACATCTTGTTAATAACGGTCATCGACACGCGCAAAGCAATTTTAAGCTCCTTCGCATGCAAGTTCTCGTGAGGTCATGATTGAAGAACTATGCGCCTTGGACCGAGACACGAAATCCGTAGTATGGATCTGAGAAAGAAACGGAATTCGGGCTTGAAAAAGCACTCCGTCAACACCGTGTGGAAATCACGGGATCTGGGCGAGGGATCGTACCAGAAACGCAAATATATTGCAGAACTTCGTCTGCCCAGCCCGAGCGTGCCGGTTGATCACCACGCGGGCCGAGAAACACAAGGCCCGGCCGGATCCCGGTGGACCCGACGGCTTGGTAACGCTAAGGAATAGGGGAAGAGCCCAAGCTTGGCCTGAAGCACATGCCACGGACAGAGGCCTTTCGGTGTGGGATGCTGACCGACCGGCCTTGAGGCTCAGCCCCTGATCCACCCCATGCAGAGCCCGGCAGTGACGTATGCGGGAAACGGCTGTTGTCAGGCACTTTGTCAGGCACTGCCAATATGGCAGTGGCCGCATGTGGAATCATTATAGACCTGACATGGCGAGGCTGGGCGAGGCAGAGCTTGATTACATCGTACGGAGCTGAAAAAGACATGCCTCAGATAGCTCGCAGACATACCATATTGTCAGTCAGATAGTTACTATGGTGAATGATGCTGAAATACTCGGGGGTGTTATTCCACGGGGTTTGGAAGGATGAATGAGATACTGAATCCTAGGATGAAAACTCTGACGTCCTAGCCGCGCGCTTCGTCATCCAAAATCATGCCATGTGGAGTTTTGGAGAAAGGCCTCCGAATTGTTACTGCTTTTCCCGCATTTTTGGCGGAGTCCTGGGATGCGGAGAAGAGCTGGGTAGAGCTCTCTTCGGACGCAGAGCGGACGGGAAAAGTGGGTCACCGGGCCCGAACTCCGGGAGATCTCGATCCCGGAAGCCGGGAGTGCCCCGCTCCAAACGGCGTCTGGATGGGGTAGTGCACCTCCAAGAACAAGGATTGACATGCCGTGTATTTGAACCGCCTTTACCCCAAATAAAATTTTCGGGCGAGCGGAGAGCAAAAAGATGCGACACAAAACGACGAAAACACAAAAAAGAATCAACTCGAGCCCTGGAGCCCGACGTCGACGAGCTGGGTTCGGAGACGAGGCCGCAAGAGGGTTTGGCTTGGTATGACGTCGCAGAGGTGCAATCTCGGGAATGGCTCAGGTTGAGCAAAGTTGGCACGATTTGCTTGGGAATTGTGGCAAGAATCGTGCGGTGCGCGAAATATTCCGTGGACGGCACGAAAATTTCTCGCGATAGCGAGGAAGTCACTCTTGGCGTAGAGCTGTGCGTGGAGTGACTTCCGCGCTAACAATTGCACTGCTCGGCACTCTCCGGTCACGCGTTTTGCGGGGCACATGGCATGTGGATCTGGCGGGAAGGAGGATCAGGCCATTCTTTCGCAATCACTTTGTCAAGCCCGTCAAGGTCGGCCCAGAAGCCACCAGAAGCGGACGCCCGTCCGATCCATCGGATCCCGCAGCTGCCTCCGTATGGCTGTGGGTGGCTGTGAGACGCCCCAAACGCCATGGAAACATTTCTCCGAGCCTCGACCTGTAGTCCAATTGTTTTTTTCGTTTCTGGCCACTTGCAAGCGAGCAGCATGATCACGAACTCGTTGATTTTGATTTTGGGGCGACTGCCGCCTCAAACCTCCGCAGAACCTGGAACACATGCAACGAAACGCAAAGAGAATGAAGAGCCGAGCCCTTCTTTGAACCACAGCGGCGCATGTGCCGTATAACAAATGGACATTTGTCTGTTCCTGTCTGGATCGAGCCACCTGGGTGTATTCCCCGAGGACCTGAGTCACTGAGTCACTGAGCATCGAACGGCCAAGCTAATGAACCGTCCGTCCCGAACGTGAAAAGTTTATTCCTCACCCTGAAAAATGCCCATTTTCGTGCCGGGTCAAAAGCCATGGAAAACTGAAATGCCCATTTCTTTCTCGTACGGCATCCGTGCCATTCTCCGGAACATCAAGTGGGCCTCCGGACTGTGTCACAGGGCTGGGCAAACCCCCTTCAGGACGCACGCGCGGCCGGATGGTGGGATTCTCAGCGGGCGCCCCAGGGTTTGGCGCTGCGGGCGGACAGCTCCGGAGCCTGTGCCGGGGTAGCACAGGGCTCGGCATGGGGCCGGGGGCGCCCCTCCAGCGCCCCTCCACAGGCCCCGGGCCATTCCATTCTCGTACGACTTTGTCCCAGAAATCGTGTGTTTGCTGCCGCTTCTGCAGACCCCAAGACACGGTAGTGCCACCATCCCATTCAGCACGTCCGCGATGCCGATTCTATGTTCGCGAGCCGAGGGGCGACGACCGCGAATTTGCGGCTTCACTGTGGGAGAGTGGGAGGGCTGCGACGCCCTCGTTTTATGTTATAATGGCCGTTCGAGCAATGCTTCCATTGCAAGGTCTTGCCTGACATTTTGTCTGACCATAGTCCCCAAGTCACTCGACTTCTAGGCTGATCTTAGAACAACGCATCAACGTCATCAACCCATACTAGCCCCTCTCCATCATCCCACCTGTCTCTTACAAGACTGCAACATCGCCACCAGACAGCTCCCTTCTGGGTTCAAGTCCACTCAGGGCACACCACTCAAAAGCCACTCACAAACTCTTCTCTTGTTCCCCTTTCCTAGTCAGTCAGCCGATTATGTCCGGCATAACCATCGACACGTCGAACCCATTCGACCCGTTCACGTCCTTCGACGCCTCGCAACTTGTTAGTACTACCCGTTCCTGAATCTCTTCTTTGTCTTTCTTTCCAAAGTCACATCTCGTGTTGCGACATTGTTTGTTTCGACAAGCTCGACAACAGAGCACCAGAAGGTACACATGGTCGCAACGGTCGCTAGTGGCGCCGCCTTGTGTGTTGACGCCCCTGACGTCGTCTGCCGATCATTGTTTTCTTTCCCTTTTCGGAAATGGCAGGACTAACATGGACCTAGCAAACCTACGACGACTTCTCTCCCGTCCTCTTTGACACTGAAGACTTGGCCGCGGCAGACTTCACGTCCAACTCGGCCTCTCCATCATCACCACTCTCACCGGCTCTCTCGGCCAGCTCATTAGGCTTCCCTGCCACCGATAACTGGACTTCTTGGGACTCGGAAATGTCGCCTGAGCCCGAGAACCTCTTTGCTTGCCCGCCCAGCCAGCCCGAGATGAGCCCCGTCATCAACCCCATGGACCTCGCTGTCGTTACCGCCATGGGCTCTCAGCAACAGCAACAACAACATCAACCGCAGCAACAACAACCACAACAACTCTACTACCAATCACCACAAGTCATGTTCGCGACATATCCTGGCTTCCAGCAGCAGCAGAAGCAACAACAGCAACAACAGCAGGTCCAACAACAACAACCAGTCACCATGGCCTCAACCTCTCCCGTCATGCCCCCTACACCAACATCACCAATCCGCGACAACGCCGCTGCTGCAAAGCGCTACCCCGCGCGCAATTCGCTCAAGCGCAAGTCCACCAGCGGCCCGTCCGCCGACGAGCCCCCGGCCAAGATGGCCAGCAACTCCTCCTCGGCCCTGTCCTCGCCATCCCAGGAGACAACAGCCCCGGCCACGAACACGAACCCGAACCCGAACCCGGCCCCAACCCGCCGCGCCTCCGCCCCCTCCGCCCTCGGCCCCAAAAAGACCGCCCACAACATGATCGAGAAGCGCTACCGCACCAACCTCAACGACAAGATTGCGCGCCTGCGCGACGCGGTCCCCGCGCTAAGGCAGATGGCGCAGCGCAACCGGCTGGCGAGCATGGGGAACGGCAACGGTGAAGGGTTTGAGGACGACGGCGAGGAGGGGACGGGTGTTGGGCTGTTCTCGACGGGCGCGGGCGCGACCAAGTTGAATAAGGCGACCATTTTGAGCAAGGCGACGGAGTATATCCTCCAGTTGGAGCGGAGGAATCATGGACTGGAAACGGAGAACAGCGCGCTCCGTGGACGGATGGAGGGGTTGGAGATGTTGTTGATGGCTCGCGGCGGTGGGCCGGCGGCCGGGGGGATGGTTGGAGGGTGGAATTGAGGTGTTTAAATCTCCACTTTTTCGTTTCTTGTTTATTTCTTTGGGGTTTCAGTTTTTTGAAGTGGTTGTTCATCATTGGGTTTGGGTGGCTGGTTGAAAGTTGAGCAGAGGGGATCTTGTGGCTTTACTGAGCGGCGTTTCAAGGGGGGTTGTTTTATTACAAGGCGTCACGGGTGCGAAAAGATGCATATCTGGGGCCACAATGATACCTCTGGCGGATTATTTTGGGATTTTTGAGAGCATTAAGGTCAGATTCATCGTCCTCTTCGGAACATATTTTTTCACTAGTATTGAGACTTGGTCGTTCTGGGCGGCATGTCTTGGAAATAATATCGCCACTTTCTCCGCGCTTTGGTCTCTTTGGATGTGATTAGAAACAAGTCACAATTATCAATCTTTGCGATAAAACCAACGACTTATACTCAATAACCTGTCTGAGACCTAGTTGCTGTGACAATCCAATCGACTCAAGACAACCCAGCCCGTGAGAAACCAATGCACAAATGAACTCTCTCAACATCCCCTCCACCCAGTGAAAACATCATGATCGGCATCATCATTAACGACAATGAACCGGACACCTCGGGTCCCCCCTCGGACACGGACAAAACGACCGAAACATCCCCGGCGACGCCAGGACCGAGTCGTCGCTGTCGCTGTCCTCGTCGCTGGAATAGTCGGGGCGAACAACCACCATCACACGCCCGCTGCCTGGGCCTGGGGCGCCGTGGATGGGAAAGCCCGGCGGACCGTGGCGTCGATGGTCGGCGGGGTGGCCGCGGTGGTGTTGGTGAGGGCGATGAGTGCGAGGGCGAAGGTCGTGGTGGTGGATTATGACGCGAGGAGTGGGACCGAAGAGCTCTTCGTAGGGGGAGACGTAGCCGTCGTCGTCTGCATCCCGGTCAACGGTAGGACTACGAGCATGAGAAGGATCGCGAGCACGGGGGCTGCCGGTGACGGGACTGCCGGTGATGGTGTAATACGAGGCACGCTGGTAGGGTCTTGTCGGCTGGTTGAGGGATGTGTGGATGTTGCTATCGCTGTTGTTGTTACCATTGCTGCCTGCGTTTCGGGGCTGGTTGGTCCGGGAAGAGGTTGATGCCTCTTCATTATTGTCATCGGAGTTGGAAGGGAGACGGACGGGCTGCATGTCCTCTGGCCTGCGCCGGACGAGGGGGCCAGAGGCTGTGGTTGAGGATTCTTGGGTGCGGGGGGTGTGGTCTACCGAGCCCGGCCTAGGGGAACGAGAGGCGTTGGATCGAGAGGGAGAGGGAGAGTCATACGGGTCTGGCTCCCTCAGGATCTCGGTGATACGGTCGACGATGCTACGGGTGCGGCGTCTGTGGCGATCCTGGATGTAGGGCATTGTGATGGTGTAGTCTCCTGAGCAAGATGAGACTTGAACCTGGGTGTGGCGTTGGGTGAAGAAGTCTCGTGGGCTCAGTTGCAAGTCTACGGGGTGTAGTTATAGCAGGCTTCTTGGGAGGAGGGTATTGACACGTCAAGTCCACTTCATCCATCGAGGACTTTGTGCTGTCTTTGTTGTTTGGTGATGCTGGTATGTCTACCATGACGTGGCATCAAGGCATGTGTGAGGATAATGTCGAGGTAGTCATCCGTCTCGACCTCACCTCGCTCTCTGTCTAACAACAAACATGATGACCCGTTGTATATCCGGTCACAAGATTGACATGAACCTGGCTTGACTTCGGCAGATCACTAGGCTCTTCATAGGGAATCTTTGTTGTATCAAAGGCTCTTAATGAAACCAACTCCATGGCCACGCTGTCCTATTGTAAACCAACACCTGTCCTGGTGTAATTTCGGAGAACTGAGGGCATCTTAGCACCGCAACGTGGAACGGAAGAGATGAGTTGGGTGTGTCGTTGATACTTGGGTCTGGGAGACGACCTCTGAGTATGTCTCGGCTGCAACAGGGCGAGCGGGGTTCTTGAACATTGGACAACGATGACCATGATGCAGAATTGTGATAGTAATAGTCGCCTGGCATTGACAGGAATGTAAAGTAATGAGTCTCAGACCCTATATAATATTCCCTAGGTCTATTCTCACAACTGTTTCATAGGTCTTCCCTTCCTCTACTGCTGGCAACATTTTTTCTGTCGCTTGCTCAAAAGATTCCGGCATGAGACTCTAGAGTATAGGTTGATTTGATTATGAACATAAATAAGCAGGGCATGACGGACCTCAACGATTTCTCCTTTGCGGAAAGCCAGTATGATTTCATTGCTAAGATGCCGCATTGTGACGGCGGAGCAATCTTTTCCATTCATCCAGTTAATAGTTGGTGTTTGAAACTCCTGGCCGTTTCGATGATTCTGAGATCCAGACGTGGGCTTCCAGCTCAGTGACCTTGCATATGTCAAAGATCGCTCATCGTGAATTGTTTGGGCTTTAGCTCGAGACCAATTTCACCTTGGACCCGGTTTGGTTGTTGATTAGACAGGAGTTCCCACGAGCGATTTGGCGCTCGAGATTGCAGTTTGTAAACCCAAAGGTTCAGCATTGAAGTTTCAGTTACCAATTGGCGATAATGGCAACCTTGAATTCCAGTTGCGGCCCAAGCATCCCACGCAAGTGAGATATCTACGGACCTAGGTGCAAAGATGACAGGGGGGTTCGGCATGTTCGGCATGTCAAGTGTTGGGCGCGCCCGAGGCTTGCAACACCGTATCCGTATAGGTGGGCGGGTTGAACTGATAGAAATACAACATTTTTGACTGTTCCGTAAGTTAGCGATGTCGTGTAGACGTTGATAAGACTAAGAGTTCAATGTTTCCATCCGGCAGTTGCTCCGGTTTCGCATTCTACGGGCTATGGGGGCTTATGAGGAGTCTCTTGAGAGGGCTAACGGGGATGGCCTCGGCCAGGCTTGGCACTAAGTTAGGGCAACTCCATCACTATCAGAGGGACAGCCAGACAGCCACCTGCCAACTAGGTCCACCCACGACACCATGGCCAAGATAACACGGCCACCTTCTGCAAGAGGTATAGAATCAGCTCCATACATTCACCGCGGGAAGCCGAATCCACATCCGGGCCGGTAAGCGGCTACCAGTTATCGGGGCGGGGCCGATGTCTCTTCTGCAACACTCCGCACGCCGACATCACCCTCCCCCATCCACCGCCGCTCCGAGTACTGCTGCAACCGCGGGACACCTAGTACCTAAAACTGGGGCATACGTCCGTTCAGCCCGCCACATCTGCCACGCGGCCATCCCACGCGAAGAAATGCTTAGCAGATGCTTAGCTCCCGGACCATGCCGTCGGGTCCGAGTAGATGCACCCCTGGTCGAGCCCGAGTAGGGGCCCTTGGCGGCGTATCTCGGACCTCGAGGCGTGGATGCTGGTGACACTGCAATGCCATTTGTCAATGTTTCATGGTGATCATCCCCTCATCGGACCCGATCGCCGGAGATCTGCCGCCTACAGGTGTGGATGTCTACGACACAGCAATCCCATTTGTCAATGGCTTCACCGGCCCACAGTGTTCATCGAAGCAACCCAAGAAAGGTCCCGACGACTCTTCCGGGTCAGCTAGTGCTATCAGCATGAACCCCACGGGGGAGCCAGTCTGTTGGGTTCAATCCGCGAAGGACCGAGGAGGAGGAGGTGATGATATCGGCTGCGAGGTTGGTGATACGCACCGCGTGCCGATGGGATCACCATCTTCGTGTTCCTTATAAGTCCGGGCTTACTCCCCCCTCCGACAGAAACATGTCTCTCACCACCAGCCCCCGACAGTTCTCTCAGGCCCTCTCACAACCTTCACCATGACTGTCATGACTGGCTTGAAGCCGCTCCTCCTCTTCGGAGGCTACGCCGCTGCCGCCTCTGTTGGTCTCCCTGTCAAGCTTGACACTCGCTCTCCGGTCACCTCCCGCCTTGCCAACGTCCACTTCTCGACCGAGCGGACCATCGAGGGCCCCGTCTCCGTCACCTATGGGCCCTGCTCGTCCACCTCTCCTCTGGACGCCCACCACCTTGTGGGCGAGGTCGAGGTCATCAAGGGCTTCTCCAAGCGTCTTGTCTGGGTCCTCCCCGAGATCGCTGAGACTGGCGGCTGCTTGTCCGCCTGGAGCTCTTCGGGCACCCTCCTCGGCAGGAGTGTGCCTCAGGAGCTGGAGAACCGGCATTTGCGTCGCGCTCAGAAACGTGCCGGTACGTACCCAGCTGTGCGGACATGACGATGAGGTCTTTCAACAGGACTAACAACTCCCCAGCAAGCATCTCCATGGACGGAACCACGGGCATTGACACCCTCGGCCCCTGGTTCGACGGCGTTGCGGTCCTGAAGGACAAGCAGCCCGGCGCCGTTGATGTTGAGGCAGCCAAGAACAAGCAGATTGCGATCGTCGGTGCCGGGATGTCTGGCCTGATGAGCTACCTGGTCCTGACCCAGGCCGGCATGAAGAACGTGACCATTCTCGAGGCCAGCCAGCGTTTGGGTGGTCGCGTTCACACCGAGTACCTCAGTGGCGGTCCCTTCGATTACTCATACCAGGAGATGGGTCCCATGCGCTTCCCTGTCACCTACCAGGACCCCGAGTCCAAGGAGAAGATCAACATCACCGACCACCAGCTCGTCTTCCAGCTGGCCGACGAGCTCAACGCGCTCAATGGCAACGACAAGAACCTGTCGGTCAACTTCATTAAGTGGGTGCAGAGCAACCCCAAGGGTCTGGTGTACAGGAATGGCTTCAAGCTGCCCTCTGGCCTTCCCCCGACTGCTGAGCAGATCCGCGCCGATCCCTCCCTCAGCACCCCGCCCAAGCCGCAGTCCGAGTCGGTCAAGGCTCTGTCTCACGAGCTCGAGGAGGCCATGCCTGACGAGGGCTTCTACACTCGCATCGCCAAGAACATGTTCAAGGCTCACAAGGAGTGGACCGAGAAGGGTCTCAAGGGCCTCGGCGGCGACACCTGGTCCGAGTTCGCCTACCTCATGTATCACCTCAACGCCACCCTACAGGAAGTTGATGCTCTTGGCGCTCTGGGTAGCCACGGCTCCATCTGGGCCGAGCTCTACGAGGGCATGTACTTCAGCGCCGTCGACTGGGTCACCATTGATGGTGGTCTCAACCGTCTGCCTCTCGCCTTCGCCCCGATCGTCGGCAAGGACACCTACATGGGCCGCAAGATCGAGCGCATCAGCTACACCAACGACTCCAAGGTCAATCTCGTCTGGCGCGACGTCAGCGCCCGCCCCATCAAGAGCGTCGGCATCGACACCAGCCGCGATCTGAAGAACGCCACCTTCGACTACGCCATCGTCGGCGCTCCCTTCTCGGTCGTCCGCAGCTGGCGTCTGCCCTCCCTCCCGACTCCCATCACCAACGCCATCAACCGCCTGCCGTACCAAGGCGCCTGCAAGGTTGCTCTCGAGTACAGCGAGCGCTTCTGGGAGAAGGCTCCGTACAACATGTGAGTTGTTTGCTGGCTCCCGGAGATTCATCATAATGACCCCTCTTGCTGACAATCAATCTCGACAGCTTTGGCGGCTGCGGCACCAGCACCGACATCCCCGGCGTCGGCAGCATCTGCTACCCCAGCTACAACTTCAACGGCACCGGCCCCGCCACCCTCCTGGCCTCGTACACCCAGGTCGGCTGGGTTGAGGCCCTGAACGAGGAGGAGCATGTCAAGTACATCCTGGACGCCATTACCGAGATCCACGGCGAGGAGACCCGCAAGCTGTTCACCGGCCGGTACGACCGCCGCTGCTGGAACCACGATCCCCTCCAGGCCGGTGCTTGGGCCAACCCGTCGATTGGTCAGCACCAGATGTACATTCCGGAGTATTTCAAGACTTACAATGGCGTAAGTGTTTCTTATCTTGGCTTTTGTTTTGGTTTATCAGGGGAACCTGGACCCCAAGTCCACAGTGGAGAAAACTCCCGTCTCCGCTCCGTGGGACCGGATCCCAATCCCGATCCCGATTCCGCCCATGCCCCACCTTAGCTGTCCTCACTCCCTCCATGAGTCTTCTTCTTCGGCATGGCATGCTAACATTTCCATCCTAATCACAGCTCATCTTCGTCGGCGAGCACACCTCCTACACCCACGCCTGGATCGCCGCGGCCCTCGAGTCCGGCATCCGCGGCTCGGTGCAGCTGCTCCTCGACCTGGGCCTGGTGGACGAGGCCAAGGCCGCTGTCAACAAGTGGATGGCCCGCTGGATCGACATCTGAGCACCTTGCAGGCTACGTGTTCCAATGAGGAAGTCCTGGTGACAGAATGAGAGGTTGAGAGAAGGAAGGAAGACGGCGGGTCCGCAGATAGGATGTGCTCTCCTGACGAGATGACATCCATTCACGATCTTTATGACCTTATGAGCATGAGCCTGGATATGAAATGGCATTGATGGGTATTTTGGATAGAATTGATTATGATAGTAATTGCTTAATGACTGGCGGAGCTGGGGTGGGAGAATAAAATAGACACTCGTTTACGACTCACTCCTTGGTCAGTTTTCAAGCCAACAGCTACTTGATATGTGATGAAGATGGGGATGGGAGAGGCAAGTCAGCGAGGCTAGGTCTTGATCAAAATTGTTTTGTGGCAAGAACATCTCTACTCATTGAGCGGGACGTGATGTCGCTGGGACATGTTTGACTGAGGAATGGGAACAAGTGGCCGTCGTCAGAAGACAACACCCCTTTTCCTCCAGCACTTCGCCAACCTCAAACATCACCAAACATCCTTCAACGACGCCTTTCTCAACCCTTCAATCCCTCCCACGCCGCTCATATCCTCCCATCACAACCACATCCCATCATCCCCATTCGTCTTCGTCTCAATCCCGATAAACAACCTCCCAACTCCGAAATCCCTCCACAGAATATTCCCCCTGACACCCCGCCGGACAGTTGATCACCGTATTCGGACTGCCGCGAAACTCGCCATGATAGAGAATGATGGTCATCTTTCTCCTCTCCTTATTCGGTATGAGAAACCCGACGCGGTCGGGTAGTCGGAGGTAGTCGCGGGTGACAACAACGTCGAAGTCCCCGCCGCGCCGGATGCTAGAGACGAGACCTTGACGGCGGGTGAGGTTGTTATACGCCAGGGCACCGGCAAAGAGCTCTTCCTCTGAGTCGTCGTCTTTTTTCTCCTCCGTCACGGGGTTGGAGGGGTTTGACGGGGCGGGATGGTTTGATGAGGGGGAGTTGGACTTCGCCGCCGCGGAGGCAGGTTCCGTCGCGGATTCCGTCGCGGACGCGGGTTGTGTCTCGGAGGCGGATTGCATCGCAGCGGCGCGCTGGTCGTTGCGGTCGACCTGATCGATGCCAGTGGATGGGTTGGATGATGTGCTTGATGACCTGGCATGAATGGAGCAAGGGTGAGTGATCAGTGAATGCTTGATATTGTCGATGCTAGATAATGTCTCAGCTGGATAAAGAGCATACATACATCTTGGCTTAAGGGGGGGACGGCCTGATTTTCTTATGGTGAAATTGTGTGATGATGAGAGTTGAAAAGAGAGTAAGGTGAAAGAGAGAGTTTGGGAGGAGTCGTTGCTGAAAGAAGCAAGGCCGTCGTTGCCTAGAGCTTGTCGTCGTCGTTGTCGTTGTCGTCGTCGCCGTCGTCGCGGAGCCGTTGTCACATGGAGAGGTTCTTGTGGAGAGTTGTCGCCGCAGAGGCGTGGCAGTCCTGGAGACATCATCACGAAGGAGTCGTTGTAATAGGGATATTACTGCTGTAGTGGCGTTGATGTTGCAGAGGCGTCGTCATGGAGGCATTGTTATCGTGGAGGACCTGATGTTGTGGTGGTGAATGTCACGAGATTATGGACAGCAGTTCTCGGCGAACCAGAAGATCAGCTTTCGTCCTAACCTGCTGACAGTGATGCCGTAGAGGCATTTGAGCGGATAGAGGGTTGACTGTATTTCTCACAGGGTTCTTAAACCGTGTTTACTGTATTAGGCCTCAGCATCTTCACAGGGAGCACATATGTGTTCGTTGTTGAAACGACCTCCAAAGCCCACATATGAACTTGTATTTCTTAGCTTGCTTGGTGGTTTGTGGTCAATAGGATGAACTGGTACAAAGTCCTCTTTGTTACTCCTCATGCGGATAGAAAGCCAGCACTTTTTGTTTTCCATTTCTTGATGAAGCCACCCAGGCGTCACGTCCCTCCGATTCCTATCCTCATCACAAGATTCCTCGGGATGTCCCAAGCGTCCATTTCCATGGGGCGCATACACTGCCTCCCCTCGTCATACCCCATACTACCACCCAACTCCGCGCGATCGCGCTCTGTCGTCAACTCCACTGCCTTGTTATGCTGACCGTCGAGCTCGTAGAACTCAGCCCCCCTCGTGGCGTTGATGTCATTGAGCCCGGCCCCGCCGTTTCCGTCACTAACCGGCCAGTGCTCCGGGGCTTGGCTGCCGCGGGAGCATTCCTCAGGGGGTTGGGAATGCTGGCGTCGGCGATAGATGAGGTACCATGTTAGTATGGCGAGCAGGCAAACGGTGGAGAGAGCGCTGAGGGTGGCGCCGATGATGACAGCCACGGAGGTGTCGGGGGTGGTTGGTTCAGATATGGAATTTGTTGCAGAGCTGGAACCTGTTCGAGAGGAAGGGTTGGTGATTGGGTTTTTTTGGTGCATGAGTTCCAGCCAGAGGTGCACCTGACAACTTGGTGCCACCAAAGAGCTCACGGAATTTGTCTGAAGACCAGTTCACGTTTTCAAAGGAACTATTATGATCATCCAGTTAGCAAAGATCGGTATAGATCCCTTTAGCCAGCAGACCTGGATACTCACCCATTCGAATAGAAAGCCCTGAGCGCCTCAGACCTCTCGTACTCCCAAGCTGATGGGACGTAGCTCTCCTTCCACTGCATCTCGGCCACGTCAAAAAGTAGTAGCCCCTGAGGAGTCGGGTCCTTGTCGTCCCAACCTTTGCGCGAAGCGCCGCCTACCACAAACATCTGCCTTTTTCCGATGGAAGCACACGAGGGGCTGCGTCTGCCATCCGTACCTGAGTTGGGTGCCTTTGTCCAAAAGAAACCCGGGATGCTGAGGATGTATGTGTCGCTGTATGTGATCTCGTCGCGGTGGTTGTGACCGCCGGTGAGGACACTGTATGAGGACACGTGCTATTATCAGTATTCACTGCCTCTATGTGTTTGGAAAGTAATCTACATCTCATAGCCTCCCTCTGAGTCCCGGAAGCCAGCAACACAAAACTGGGTGCGCGGAGACTGGGGAATGTCGCCCGTCGCTGTCTGCCAATAAATTTCTCTTGTCTTCGGATCGAAGAAAGTGAGGTTTCCGCGGTCATACCCCGGCACCTTGGCCCAGTCCATGGTGCCGGTAACAGAGTGTCAGGGTAGTGCCGAGTCGGAATAGAAGTTTAATTTGGTGACCAAACCTGACGCGCCGCTCCGGCGATAAAAGTTCTCAACCGAAGGAACATCGACTAACTGTCCACCAGCTGGCCTGGGTCCGGCCAGGATGGACAGTAGACAAGATGTTGACCAGTAAAATGACTGCACCATCAGTTGATGGGGGTAGTTGCACGAGGCAAGTAGCAAAAAGCAGTGAAAGGTATTGGGTATTAAGCAGTTGTTGTCTTGATATTAAACATGTTGTAAACCTAGAGCTGCAGTCCATTAATATGACGTTCTTAATCACAGCCTTGAGAGTAGATTTGCAAGCCACTGCGGGGAGGTCTATTAGAAGAGAGTTCATCTCGGCTGCTATGAATATTCATAGCGGTGCCTTTAGCGGACATATCCGTGCGTCTTAGTATCCTCGAGGCAGCAGATCAAAGTCGCTCCAAGTCCTGTTTGTCGCCCCCAACTCAAACAGCGTTCTATTTTTGCATGACATTAGTGTGTTGACATGACGAGGTCTGATCTGTCGCCTTCTCAAAATTTCAGCATTTCAAGAAAACGCCTTGCAGGCTGAAGCAAACTCCAGAGAACAAAGAACTCGCCAGGATACCTGATCTTGGTGGCCAAACACTGTAGGATATCTCAGTAGCCGCCCAGCCCTGAGGGCTGTGCCCTCCTCCATCACCGTCATCGTAGGCATCTTGGATTCTCGTTTTTCGGATTTCGCTGAGTCCCCCGCCGTTCGGCCAATGTTATTTCTTTGTCTTCGCCCCTGGATCACCCTGATGGTCTCGGGCAATGCTCCGCTCTCAAATAACTAGCATGTTCCATGCCTCAGGAACCCATGGATAGTACATCATGCCGAATTGCTCAAGTCTTAGGGAACTGTTGGGGATGACAGATCAGCGATGAAAGCCACCAGCCTAGGAGCGATAATGCATCAGCCACAACGCAACCTGCCTGTTCGATGCGGCTGAACATCGCCTTGCAACGCCACATCTGACGGGAGAAGGGGCTCTTGGCAATCGGCATCCTCGATGGGGTAGGTGGTGAGGGTTGGTTGTTGCTTGGTAGCCTGTCCCTTCGGCCCCTCGCTTACCCTCTCTTCTGGCAATGCCCCGCCTCGTCCTGCATTCTTCTTACACCCCATAACCCCAGGTGCCCAACGTCAATTGTTGCCTCAGATCATGACCGGGTAACAAGGAGAGGGGTATTTTTTTGCCGGCGTGAAGGTTGCCGTTGATCCTCCTCCAGATATTCTCTAGGGCATCGTCTGCAACACGTTCGCGCCTAGGAACAAGGTAATTGCTTCACTCTTGATCTACCTTTCACCCACAGTTCATGACGCTGACTTTTTGGGGGGCGTCCTCCCAAGAAAGATGGCGCGCTGGAAAGAGAAGTTGAAACAGCGCTGGCACGATAGCCTCTCATCACGACCTCGTACTCCCAATGAAGGGCCCAACGCACGCCCGTTATCTCCAAATCTAGGGTTGCCTAACGCCCCTCCGATTGGAGCAGTGACCCAAGGAGTACCCCCATCATCATCTCCTCTCGGGCTGAAGGTCCTCCACGACTGCCCAGACGCCGTCGTTGACATCTGCTTCATCCACGGACTGAATGGGCATCGAGAACGAACGTGGAGTGCTGTCAATCAGCATGGTGATCAACCCCCTGAACCTTGGCCGAAGACTCTTCTCCCAGAGCAGCTTCCCCGGGCCCGAATTCTGGCTTATGGATACGACGCATATGTCATAGCTCCCGAAGGACCCTCAGCATCTGTCAACCTCCTCGACCATGCGAAAAAGTTCCTGAACAGGCTGAGCAACAAACGACAGCAAAACAATGAGTCATCAAGGCCTATCATCCTCGTTGCTCACAGTCTTGGTGGTCTTGTCAGCAAACAGGCCATCATCCTCTCAAGAAGCAGCCCGGAAGCCCATTTCCGCCAACTCTTTGAGTCCTTCAGGGGTATTGCTTTTATGGGGACCCCTCACAAAGGCTCGTGGATGGCCAGCGGCGCAAAGCTCCTCGCCATCACTGTCGATCTCGTCAAGTCCACAAACAGATCATTGTTGGACGTCCTCAAAACTGACAGCCAGCTTCTTGAGGCAGTCCACGTCCAATTCCTCGACATAGTGAGAGACATTCGTGACAGCGGCCGCCGGTTTGACATTACTTGTTTCTTTGAGGAGCTCCCGGTGCCAAAGCTCAATAAAATTGTGGTTCCCAAGGAGTCCGCCACGATCGACGGATATCCTTCCTTTGGCATTCATTCCGATCACCGAGACATGGTCAGGTTTTCATCGGTTGACGATGATGGATTCCAAAGCTTGGTCGGTGAACTCACTCGGTGGTCATCTCACATCAGTAAGGGTGTGCTCCATGAGACATTGTCGTTGTTCTGGTACTAACTTGATTAAGTCCGAGAGTTGACTATGACGGAGCTCAATTGTCTCAGATCCCTTGCCTTCACTCACATGAACGAGCGTTCACATGACGTAGAGAACGCTACTTCAGGAACATTCACCTGGTTTCTGGAACACGACATTTATCAGTCATGGTTATCGGCTCCTCAGGGTGGGCTGCTTTGGATCAAAGGGAAGCCCGGTTCCGGCAAGTCCACACTCCTCAAATACGCACTCAGTCAACACCCGATGGGCGATGGCGGCCTTGTCTTGTCCTTTTTCTTCCATGGGCGTGGCGATGCTCTCCAAAAGAGTCCTATCGGGCTGCTCCGGTCACTCCTTCATCAACTCCTCCGCAAATTTCCCGACGCGCTGAAGGGGCTTGTCGCCGCTTATGAGGAGAAATGCAGGACACTCGGCCCCTATGAACAACGGTGGCATTGGAACGAAAAGGAACTTCAGGGCTTCCTCGCTTCAGCTCTCCCTAAGGTCTTGCAGTTTAGTGGCATTTGGCTTTATATCGACGCCCTGGACGAATGTGGCGAAGGGGATGCCGTCAAGCTAATTAAGTGGCTCGAGTCAGTCATGGAGCAAACGCAACGCCTGGCTTCTCATCATCAAGAACCCCTCCGCCTCTGCTTTTCTTGCCGCTATTACCCTGTGTTCATAACAGACTCCACATCTGAAATACGGCTAGAGGAGCTCAATGGGGACGACATCAAAACGTTCGTCGACTCCCAATTCGATAGCCTCCAACACATACCGTCAACAATTCCAAGGAAGATCACAGAAAATGCCGCTGGCATTTTTATTTGGGCGCGTCTTGTTGTTGAGAAAATCCTGGAGCTCGACCGCCAAGGTTACAGCCCGAAATCTCTTGAACGCGCCGTCGATTCCATACCTCCAGATCTGGATTCTATGTACCAGCAGCTCATTCACGGCATGAATCCAATGTCAGTCAAACTGATCCAATGGGTTTGCTTCGCTGTACATCTTGAGCTGAAAGAAGTCCGCTGGGCATTGGTAATTGAGCCCGATTCGCCGTATCAATCACTCCACGAGTGCCAAGAAGACGAGTCATACATCGCCGATGACGACCGAATGTTGCGGTACATCCATGCACTCAGCCGCGGTCTCGTGGAGCTCACTAAGTATAACGCTCTGCAGTTCATTCACGAGTCTGTGAGGGAGTTTTTCCTCACAAAAGGCTTGCCTTTGCTCGATGGAAACGTCAGTAAGAGAGAGGCCGCCGTCCGAGCGAACATGCGCCTGGCGAAAATATGCTGTCGTTACCTTGACATTGCACAAAATGAGCTTGATACAGCATTCAATGAACATACGGCGTGGGTCAAGGAGTTCGATGGTGAGAGTATGGAATGTTCTGGCGAAGACTATCTCAAGGGTTGTGGACCTCTCTTCGGCTTCCTCACCTACGCCAGCCAGTGTTTATTCCGCCATTTGCGGCAGTGTGACCCTTCCGATGGCGCTTGTGAAAGCTTTGTGGAGTTTTACTTCCAGGGCACGAAAAACCGTCGATGGCCACATTGGATTGGTGGCGAAGACCTGCTGCACTGGTGCGCGCGATGGAATATGCCCCAACTACTTGCGGCCGCCTTGCGCAAAGCAGACGAGTACGACATTGACATCAACTCAAATTCACCCAAAGACGAACGGACCCCCCTCATTCTGGCAGTGGACTATGGGCGTCAGAACATTGCCAAGCTTCTGGTCGAAACCGGCAAGGTAGACATCAACGCACAAGACGTCTTTCACAGGGCGGCACTCCATTACGCTGCAAAGGATAGACAAGCAGACATTGTGAAACTGCTTCTTGGGACTGGCAAGGCCGATGTCAACATCAGCAAAAGGTCCTCTTCCTGTTACACGCCGATACATTACGCTGTACGCGCTGGAGATTACGACATTGTGAAAATGCTGCTTGATACAGGAGCGGTTGACACCAACCCACCAAAAGCTGCACCGGACACCCTGCTCCATAGCGCCTCGGGCGCAAAGAGCCCGGACCTTGTTAGATTACTCATCCTTGAAGCGGGGAAGGCCAGTGTCAATGTCCAAGACGATAACGGGGACACCCCACTGCACTACGCAGCCCAAGGGAAATATCCAGACAATCGGGAAGCCGTCGAGCTTCTTCTTGCTACCGGACAGGCCGATGTCAACATCCAAAACAATCTTGGGCAAACCCCACTGCATTGTGCCGCAAAACTGGGAGACGGAGATGTTGTCGAACTTCTACTTGAGAGGCCAGATGTTGGGCTCAACATCCCAGACTCTGAGGGCCAGACGCCTCTTATCACCGCTGCCGACTTTTGCAGCGAGCGGGTCGTCCAGCTCCTCCTTTTGCAAGACGGGGTCGATCTCAATCACAGAGATTCCAAGGGACGAACGCCGTTTTGGACAGCCGCAAAGTCAGGAGCTTCTCGCATCATCAAGCTGTTTCTTGACACAGACAAGGTTGATATTATGCAACCAGACATCAAGGGTCGAACACCACTCTTCATCGCCTTGGAGCGGGGACGTGAAGAAGTGGTCAGAATGTTGCTGGACCTGGACTTAGCAGAAGACCAGATCATCGATGCCAAGGGTCGTACGCCACTCCTCGTTGCTGCAAAAAACAACGGGTGTGTCGGTGTCAAATATCTTGTCAGATCCCAGATGGTTGATGCAGGTGCAATGGATGAGAAAGGAAGGACGGCATTTGATATCGCGCTCGCACGTGGCTATCTACGGGTTGTGGAGCTACTCCTCGCTGCGGGTATGATAACCCACGACAAGATAGACCACAAGAGGGCGCTGTTGCTTGCCACCATGCATCTTGAGGAGCGCTTTGCCTACGATCATATAAAACGACGACAACACGCTTCCTGGACCGGTATTGTCAACCTGCTGCTTCAGATGGGAAAGGTGGATGCGGCAGATATCGGGCGGGCGCTTTTGATTGTTCTCCACAAACATGCTTACAAGGCGACAAGGTTTCTGCTTCGTACAGCAGAGATAGCTGAGGCGTTTCTTGAGCGAGGACTCTATCTCGCCATCAAAACATTGGAGTGGAATCTTCCTCGTGTGGCCAAGCAACTCCTTCGCACCGGAAAGATTGGTACACTCGCAATCAACACGGCGTTTCTCATGGTTGCTCAGAGGGACTATTATCGCATCGACGAAACCCTGAGGATGCTGGTGAACACAGGGAAGGTGGACATGGCTTCAACAGGTCGAGCGGCTGTTTCTCTGGCGTTCAAACTTAGGTACCTCGATACAGCTCGGGGTCTTCTAGAGAGTGGCGCTCCTATCGACGAGGCTGGCGTCAATGAGATGGTGTACTGGGCTGCGAGCCAAGGAGATGTATCTCTTGTGGCTCATGTACTGCGCTTTGCGGAGGCTTACGCCAAAGACTTCGACAAGTGGAGTCTGTGCAAGTTGACTGATGAAGAACGCTGGGACACTACCAAGTTGATGGAAGCGACATGTCCAATACACGAGGAGAGCTGTCTCGGCAACGGTGACGGTGCCCGGGACAAAGAAGAGCATGTTGAACTCGACGAGGGAATGGAGGGCAGTTGTGACGGTGCACAGAGCAAAGAAGAGCAAGTTGGACTCGACGAGGCAATGGAGGACAGTCATGATGGTGCCCGGTACTCTGGTGAGTATGCCAGGGGCAATGAGAACGAGCTCATGGGAGACTATGACTCTTGCTCATGCCTCAAGTGCTACAGGGATTACGAGCTTGAACGAAGACATGGAGGAACTGGGGCGTGATCTTATTCTTGATGACCTGAGCGACATAGAAAAGTCAGCGTATGGGGCAGACAGTGAGTTCGAAGATACATGGTCTGACGGGGGTTGGGATGATGACGATGATGCCTGAAGGGCGATGCGGTAAGGGGGGAGTGCTTCTGAGGCAAGAAACAGGATTCGCTTGAGCAGACGAACATTCAAATTCAGATTGGACTTCCTGCCACAGATTCAAATTGGGACTCGTGTCGCTGTGACCATGCAATGTCCGTATCGAGTTTGGTTGTCCCGAAGCAAAGCCGGAGGACGTTCGAAGGCCTCCGGCGTCCCTCCGGCACTCAGTTGCCGGAAATGGCAGTCGAAGACCGGAGGTGGACCCACTTATCGCCGATCCCCTCCGGCTTGCTCTCGGCTCAACACCCGAAAATGAAATCGGGGTACCTATTGCGTTACCAAGAAATTTGTTGGTTAGGTTGGCTGCCAGGCATGGCATAAACGCTCACTCTGTCCATGTACGCGGTCAACCCCTACTTACCAAACACTTGGCAACGGAGAGTTGCAGAGGTTGCTACTCGAGAGGATAATTACGAAGGCAATACTTGGGTGCACCGATGTGCTTGCCGGGTCATTGTCTCAAAGCCACCGAAATTCATCATCCCGAGGAACCATATAAGAAATCGTCAATTCAGGATATCAAAAACATAAATCATGAAACAACCTTTCCCCCGCAACCATGCCCCCAAGTTATTGACCCACGATGGCATTTTCGCGCTTCAGCGTTGGAGGCTTGAAATTCGCAGCACTAGTACGCCGAGCATTTGCCCCCCTGCCAGCAACAGACGTTTGTGATGTGACAGTGCTTGAGGAGCCAGAGCTCTTGGACAAGCGAACATTTGAGGACGATGCCTCCGTAGTATTAGTAGGTTCTGGCATTTCAACGAACCCCCGGCGTTGGTTTGTTGATCCCTTTGCGATCGTGCGAACAGGTCGGTGGCTAGGTCGCAAGAAAGAGAAAAGAGTAACCGCGCTCCTGTGTGTTGTTCTATGACTTTTATACCATGAGGGATCCTGCCAAGGAGTGGTTATGTACACACACCTATTAACACTAAGCCCTCGCACGTCGTAATTACGGAGGTACCTAAAAGTCATGTGTTCGAGTCAATGTGCTGTTGTTGGCCACAAATGTGGCGACATCGACTGTTGTACAGCGGGCATGCGCTTGCAAAGATTGGAGGAATCTTTTCGCCTTGCGCTCTCTGGGATTCTGTTGAGGCCTCCAGGAAATTGTGTCCTTTTAGCGACCTTTTATAGGCGCGATAGGGTCTAAAGCTGAGGCCTGAAATGCTGGGATAAAGGAGATAAAGTGGACGGAAGGGGCTGAATGGTGTAACAGTTCCGATGAGAGCTCTGAGGGGCAGGATGGGCCATTTTATACAGGGCGTCTAGGCAGCCAAAGTGGGCGGCTAAGCAGCTGAGGGTGGCTGACTAAGCCAAAATTCGACGTCAAGTTGTCGCGCCAACGGTAGGGAATCCGCCCAAGATTGCTACCACGGTAACTCAGGTAGCTCTAGTCTTGGGGATGATGACAATGAGTTTTTATCAAGGCACACAGTAGTGAAACGACGCGGACAATGTGGCCGGTTGCCAAACTAAATGCGCCCGCAACGCGGCCGAGTACTCCGGGACTCGGAGCGAAAATGTATAAGTTTACCTCACAGCACCGATTCTACGTTGCGACTTGCTGGACAATCGAGTCCCCATTGGAGCGCTCTTCCTTGCAATCATCTGAATAAAGATAACAGATGCGGATTGAGAGAGCAACAACAACTGGCTAACTTCACAAGTCCCCCAGCTTGAGACGAGAAGAGTGGCAATCAAGACACAGTATTTCGCGGTTTGTATCGCAGTCAAGTCGCAGAGCCACTCCGCAGCTCGCCAAAAACCGTAGTGTTCGGAAAGGAAAATGCGCCGATGAGAACGCTGATAAACATTACTTCTCGCCCTGGAGGTTCGACAAAGGAACAAAAAACTGTCTAGCCCACGGTCCCCAAAATGATGGCAGAAAAACCTCATCTACCCCTCCGAACTTCGTATCAACAACTCAGGCGCTCTTCTCCGTCTTCCACTTTCGCCTCCATCCTCAACCCAAACGTCCAACGCATTGTCGGTGTTAACCCGATGTCGTGGAAAGCAGCGCTTATCGGTCCGGTCCGGTCCGATGGTCGAAGGGTCGAACTTGCGTCAGCTTACTTCGGCCCCCAACTCTCCGGCCCCGCATCAGGATGACCGTGTGTGTAACGTGAAGTCATCCTCCGCAGCAACCCGTTCGTCGACACAATCGTGGGTTCAGGTGTTGGTTGGTTGGTTGGTTGATTGGTTGGTTGGTTTTGGCTTCTTAGAAGCAGAAGTCGAGGCACTCAAGGCAGCATTCGCACGTCTCGCCGCAGAGCCAGCAGCAGCACATGGCGGCAACGCTACAGAGTGAGAGTCGCGGATTAGCAGGTGGACTTCAATCGAACAATAATAATCTCCCCGGCGCATGGGGCGCGAAACACTCACCAAGTGTACAGGCAACCGTGGCTCTTCTCCTCCTTGGGCGGCGGCGCCTGCTGGTACTGCATGGGCTGCTGGGGAGGATAGTACCCTTGCGGAGGAGGATAGCCGGCCTGAGGAGGAGGATAACCACCCTGCGGCGGCGGGTAGCCACCGGGAGGAGGGCCGTAGCCCTGGGGAGGAGGGTAACCACTGGAGAGGTCCAAATGTCAGTCGATTGGGTTCGTGACTGTGAGGCATGTGATGGGGGAAGCAGGCGGTGAACGCGGTCAGGAATCTCAATCAATTGGCCCAGTGGAGCAGTCAATTGATGGAGAGCGCAACAGTCGCATGCAGTTTTTGATGGATGATGGAGCTTCTTACCCTTGCTCAGGATAGTGCGACATTATTGATGGATTCAAAGGTTGTCGTCGGTCAGGTCAAGATTGATTTGGTGGTTTGAGGAAAAGTTGTTGAAGGAATGAAGAGGCCGAGAGGAAGATGTATGTCGGAGGTGCTCCGTAAGATGGACCCCCGGGCCGTCAGACAACGGTCAGATGGTTGGCGGATCGGCAGACGGAGAGGCCTCCGGTTCCCTGCTAGCCCCAGTGTAAATACAGTGGTTTTTTACACACGGCATGTGCCGAGATAATGCCCAGGACTTGGCTGGACAGCTCACTCGCTGTGTCGGTCGCCCGATGGAGCATTTGAAGGCGCCAAAGATCTTGGCACGATCCATCGGCGGGTCCGCCAACAGGAGGACGGACCGGTTGGCTGTGAGACGGGTTTGTTTGGTTCCCGACAATATCTTCCGGTCCGGCAGGGAGTTCTCCGTCTGATTGCCGTCGCCTCTGTCACCGTTTGTGCAAAGAGAGGCCGGCTTCATAAGCATCCACCACGTGCTTTCGTGTTTCGTGAGGGGGCTGTGCGACTCCGTTTTTACGCGCAACCTCGGCCACAAAAGCAAAAAGATGGCGCGCCCCAATAAAAAGGGGCGAGATGACGTCCCAAGATCTCTCTCGCAACGGGAGAGTCGCTTGACCTGCCACGCCTCGCGGCCAACATCGAAAGTGGCGATATCAATCAACATATCAACTGCCAGAGTGTGCTTCGATGCTGGCTGTATGATCACAAAGGGAAGCCAGCACAATGCCGCGCAGAACCAACAAGATACCAACCCAGTTCGAAGAGCTCGAAGGCTTGGACGATTTTGACTACCCAGTCCCACCCGAGCCAAAGTTCGACGTCACGCGTCGCGCCAAGCGGGTTCGAATTGCTGGCAACTGGTACCAAACAAGCCATATCAGCGAGCTGCATGTCTGGGAGTTTGAGGAGCTTGAGAAGCCGCTCTACAATGGCGGTAGGTTCGTAAACGAGAACGAAGGGTATGAGCTGATCCCGGACGACGCGAAAGGGCTTTATAGGGAGCTCCTCGCCGTAGTTAAGGGGAGCCCGACGCCAGCTACTAGCGAAGCCCGGACCAATTCAAGCCAAAGGACTCCTGGGCCAGCGAACGAGGGTTGTGGTCGTGACGGAGCCGGACAGAGTGGTGCGCAGGCAGAAGTGGAAGAGTTATTTGACGACCTCCCCATCTCCGAGCTGTTCTCAACCAGCGGCTCGGTCGAATCACGTATCAAGAAAGCCGAGGCCTAAAAGCCCAAGGCCATTGTCGAACGGGCCGACGAATGTTTCAAACTCAGGCGTGGTGTCGATGGCTGGAAATCCAAGGTCGTCCAGCTGCTCATGGAGCTTGCACTTGGTCGGCTGCAGGACGCCGTGACGCTCGAGAATGCCGCCGACGCCCGGATTCTGCCCTTTTGCTTTCCGCGCTTCAAAACCGACAAAAAAATGCCTAAGGACTGGGCCCAGATCCCGACGGTGGACTTTGTGGTGTCACCCACCATCTCCCCCGATTCAACCATGGGCTCAGCCATCCAAAAGGATCTCAACATTTCGGACGCGAACTTTCCAATGTTCAACATATCCGAGCTGTACCCGTCTGTGAACCCGACCGACTATCCCCCGCTGTCCTGGTCCCCGGTCGCCATGGGCGTGGCCGTCGAGACCAGCACTCCCACGCCGTCTCCCGCCCCGCGCAACTCATCCACCCCGGCGATGCCGTGGGAACAGTGGTGCCACCGGCCCGGCAAATGGCGGATGAACATCGACATGCCCAGGCCCGGGGCGCTGCAGCGGCTCTGCCTGTGGACGGCGGCGTGGCACAAGTGGATGACCAAGGAGGAGATGTTCTTCACTTCCGCGCCGCAGCTGCCGGCGCTCATGATGATTCAGGTCAAGGATCACGACTGGGCCGTGCACATTGTTATCGACCACCGGTACAAGATGGAGCTGAAGAGCGAACGGATCGGTGGCACCAAGACGGTCGAAGAGGCGCACAAGCTGGTTGCTGCGCTGAGGATCATGGCCCAGTGGATCGACACGAGGTTTCGGTCTTGGGCTGAGAAGAAGTATTGTCGCGATGGGCGTAATGGATTGCCGGATCGGGTGGCAGAACTGCAACCTGGACAGGGTGCGATATGACAGCGAAGGGAAAGAAAGGGGGCGCCGATCTTGGAAGATCTTTTTGGACGAGCGATGCAGGCTGGTGTTTGCGGGCAGGCGTCGAGAAGAGGTCCAGAAGAGGGCCGCAACTCGACAATTGCATGAGTCTCAGTGGAAGTTCACTATGCCGGCCAGAAGCGTTCGTTCGACGAGGTCTGCACGGACCACCTTGTGTCTTTTACTTACAACTGGGACCGGCGCGTTGTTGAATTGCACCTATTGAGTTGTGTTCTCTCATGAGGAGGAGGAAGGAGACTCGTGAAGCACCTTCCGGGGACTTGTAGGGACTAAGTGGTGTTTCATCCAGGTTGTCCTGGCCGTCAACCACCTGCAGATCTGGTAAGATGTGACTTGGAAGGTGCTGTGTTGATGGCGGAGAAACACTGAGGTACCCTCGGGTAAGGTAAGCTTTGGAAGTTCCCGAAACCAACAATCACAGCGGCTTGACAATGGAAGTCAAAAATCGCCAGCGACATTTGGATGATGTAACTGAAGTGGTCAACCCCGCCGTTGCACCACCTCCGAGTCCCGCATCACAGAGGCAACCTGGAATCGTGAATCGGGAAGAGAACTTGCAAAGAATCCCGAGATCCTGGACTTGGATGGAAGCTTTCCCCCACGTGGGTTGAACACTCAAGGATTTGTGAAACCCACGCATGCCTCTGGCCTTGTTTGATCCGGTGTAACGGTTGAAACAAGAACCATGAGCAATCGCCTTGCCGCAGCGGGGTCGGCATCCATCGGAGACATTCCGCGGGCATCTCTTCAGCATTCTCCGCTCCGAGCAACTCCGCACCCACGATGCAAGCTGGGACAGCTAAAGGGTTCCGCACAATGCGCCATGAATGACGCCACCCGTTGATATGTAATCAACTTGGGGAGAGCTCTCCATATGGGAATGGCATCTGTCAATTATTAATAGAGTAGCTTCCTGGACGGCCTCTCCCACATAACACCGAGAACATCCAATTGACATATAAGTCCCCGAGTTCTCTCCGAATCGACTACTTGACCTGAGTTGAGAAAGCAAGCTCCCGTCTGCTGTCACCGCACTCACCACATCTGCATCTCTGTCTTCTTCAACCATGGCTTCTCAGGACAAGATCATCCTCTACACTAACCACCGCTGCCCTTGTACGTAACAAAGAACCCTGATCTTGTTCAAATATAAAAGAACAGCACTCACAATTCCCAGACGCTCACCGGGCCCACATCGCCCTGGAGGAGCTCAAGGTGCCGTTCGAAGAGGTCATCATCAAACTCGACACTCCTCGCACGCCCGAGTACCTCCAGATTAACCCCCGCGGGCTGGTCCCCGCGCTGTCACACAACGGCAACATCATCATCGAGTCGGCCATTGTGGTGCAGTACCTGACGGACCTGTACCCGTCGCACCTAGTGCCCGCGTCCAACGAGCCGGGTGGTGCCCTGCGCCGCGCCAAGATTGCGCTGTTTGTGGACGCCTTCAGCACCAAGTTCAACGGCCCCATCTTTGGCCTGTACACGGCGCAGACGGATGCCGAGAAGGATGCTATTATTGAGAAAGCCGTGAGCGGGCTCCTTGCCGAGGTGGAGCCGAAGTTGGCGGATGCGGCGCCCTTCTTTGGCGGGAGCGACAAGCTTACCTTGGCTGAGGTGAGTACCTACATAGCTTCATGCGAAAGACAAGAACGATGCTGACAGTTTACAGGTCCTGACGGGCTCGTTCGTCATCCGGCTCAAGACTCTGACGGCGGCCGAGGTGATTCCCAAGCGGCTGTGGACCGCCATCGAGCAGAAGGCGCCCAACTTTGTCAAGTGGGCGGATGCTGTGTCGAAGCACCCCAGCGTGACGTCCATTTACGACGAGCAGAACATCATTGAGGGGACCAAGAAGCGCATTGCGAAGCTGCTGGAGGCGAAGAAATAGAGTACAAAAATGCTGGGGGGAGGAATGGCCAGGATGTTTGGCCAGTTGATGCTGCCGGGGCGGGTTTTATGAATGACTGAAATAACTCAAGTCTCTATTCTCATAGTCTTCATAGCAGGCGAATGCGATGTCGTTGCTTATAAGATGTTGGTTTGTCAGCATAAGATTCCGTCTCACCCAAAGGCGTCTGCTCGCTCTTCTGTACTCTGCTCTGGTCTGTTTTGGTCGGCTGCTCCCACTGCTGCGTCCACCCCTGCTTCCAGGTTCCCCGCAAACAGCTGAATCAACATCCATATGGAAGCCTTCCTTGCCTCGTGCAAATGTCTTGGCGTGGCCTCCCAGAGCCGAGGCACATTGGACCCACCCGGCTGCAACCCTGGTCCAACCAATTCACTTCACTTCATCTTGTCCACGCGCGCCAGCAACAACCACAAGCTGATCCTCTCACGGCCCCTTTCCCCCGATTTCTCAACTTTGCTTCTTCGACTCGGTCCTTCAAGCTCGTTTCAACACGCGGGACCCCCAAAGCTTCAGTCTTCCGGCTGGATATTTCACACACTACAGCTTATGACCAATTTCCGGTGCCATTGCTGACCACCCCTGAACCGCGATTGAAGCCGGCCAAAACGTCTCGAAACACAATCATCTTCTTCAACGTCATCTCTCCACCATTCCAGCCATGTCGCTGCCATCAAAATGGCTGCACATGTACGATGACTTCATCACAAAAAATGCCCACCAAGTGGGCCAGATCGAGTCGACCCTGCGGTCATTGACCTACATCATTCCGGGTATGGACGGTCCCAATTGACTCCAACGCAAACAACTTTGTCCTAACCCCATCCCTTCTCCAGGCCGCTTCCGCGACGCCGAAATCGCCTCCGAATCCATCCACAGCGGCGTCCAGCTCCTCTCCCTCTACCACGACGCGCTCCTTCGCCGCGCCCAAGCCGTCGCCAAACTCGCCACCTCACAACCGTCAGCACCACCACCTACCCCCCACACCCGCTACACCCGCCACTGGATCTCCCGCAGCCCCCTCTACCGGCGCGTCGCCTACCTCCTCCAGATCGTCCAATATGTCGAGCTCCTCTGCGAAATGGCCGCCAAGCGGCGCGGCGGCGAAGAATCCCGCTGGCGCGTCGTCGTGCTCCTCGAGTCTATCAAAGCCCTCTGCCGCCTCATCCTCCTGCGCGTCACCCGTTCCCGACCCATCGTCACCCCCGCCCTTCCCGAGCGCGGCCCGCTGCCCGAAGAACCCCCCTCCTCTAACAACCCCGGCGAAAACGACGACTCCTTCCTCGACATAGGCGAAGACGACGAAGACCGCGGCCTGCTCAATTCCTTCTCCAACGGCAACCCCGCCGCCAGCCCAACCTCCGAATGGACCATGTCCCGCACGGGCATGAGCCTGCCCCCGCTCCCCGCTCCGGGGGATACCCCGGGGTTTTTGCTGTCGCGCGTCCTGACGGCCGAGGACATCAAGCCCGCCGCCAAGCTGCTCAACACGCTGCGCGGCCAGGCGCGCGCGGCCGAGGTGCTGCACATTCTCGCCCCGCTCGTGTTCGCGATCGCGCTCTACCGCACGAAGCCCGACCAGCGCCGCAAGGCGTGGGCGCCCTGGCTGCTCGGCGTGGGCATGGAGCTGGCGGCGCGGCAGCTGCGCGATCGGGGACTGCGCACGACGCCGCTCGAGCGCGAGGAGTGGAGCCGCAGGGCGTGGTCCATGGTCTGGTGGGCCATGCGCGGGGCGTTTTATGAGAACGTGACCAAGGGGTGGGTGGAGGGCGTGAGGCGGCGCATGCCGAATTTGGTGGCGGGGATTATTGAGGATTATGAGTACCTGTGGGAGAATTATTATTTTAGCACGAGCACTTGAAGATGAAGGGACGGTATGGGAATGGATTTGCATGGGTGTGTCTGTTTGGGTTATTACTTGTAACTGTGTGTACCTAGTGTACCTACCTATGGACGTATGTACCTTGTAATATGGGGATGGGGATGGGGATGGCATGGTTGAGGAGGCATACGACACGGCGTTTGGGCGTTGACTGACTACTGCTCTACCTACTACTTACACTGACTGGGTTGGAAACTCTGGGAGAAGAGGGGGAGGAGGAGGAGGTAGTGATAGAAAATGTGTTATACCAGCCATCATCATCATCATTAAATCCGATCTACTAGACCAGCAGTTGTGATACGTACATTGTGTCGATCTGGCCGATGTTGTTGTCTCTGGATGCTTGATCATTATCTAATTACTCCGTATATACCTCGGTACTCATAGAGTACAAAAGGGCCGTTGCCAACAAGACGGGTGACAGCTCCCAACTCCAAGGGAATCCGAATGTCCCAACAAACCTACCTACATAGACAACAAGTCCAAGGACGCTTGCCTGCTTCTCCATGCCGTCATGTATGTAGTGATGTTCATGATTTTGAATTGACACTTTTCTTCTCTGCCTTTCCTTTTTCTGTTCTGAATATCCACAAAAACTCCCCATACATACTCAGCTCCCGACAACAACTTCCTTTGCAAGAAGCAACTCCCGACACTCCTGCTGAAGGATGACAAGAACCAGCCCGCCCCAACGGGGATCAAATGGTCGGTCGTGTGAATGACGCGGTATATTATCTCACAATCATCCATCCGCGTTGTATTCGTCATCGTCGTGCGTCTCTACTCTGACATCTAATCTCATACCCTTTTCATGTCAGGTACGTCTCTCATGCTTCAAGTCAGCCCCTTACTCATACATGCACCAGCAAATGCTGTGCAAAGAAGCGCTACACCACCTGCAATGCGATGCGATGCAGTGCAGTACAGTGCTGTGCCATGACAGACAATCCGCCTACCCAAACCAACTCCTTGATACATGCAACCACATTAAGCGGTAACACCGTCACCCTCAACCTTCGCAGGCTCATCATTCTCGCCCTCACCAGCAACATCACCCTTGCCCACCACCATATCTTGAGCAGCAGCCGGAGCATCACCACCCGTGACAGCACCGGCAACGGCACCCACAACAGCACCGGTGACAGCACCTGCGACGGCAGCAGCGCCGTCCTGGACCTTGGCAACGAGGCCGGCCGAGTAAACAGCGTTGCCCGCCTGGCCGTTCTGCTCCATCATGGCGGCCAGCCGAGCGGCGCGGCCTTCCTTCTTCCTTGGGACAGGAGCTGTTTTCTCACTCGTTAGTACAATATTTCCATTTACTTGGGTAGAAAAAAGATAGAGAATCTCACCTCTGCTATTCTCCTGCACATAAAACTCTCGCAAAAGATGCACCGCCTCGTCGCGGCCCCAGCCGCCCTCGGCCTCGTAGCCGCGCTCCACGTTGCCGCCGTCGCCGGGGAGGCGGTTGCTGGTTTCGATCTGAGAGACCACCGTCATGTTCTGCTCCGGGTCGGGCAGGACGGGGTTGTGGAAGGGCGGGTACGGAAGGACCGTGAGCTCCGGGGGGACAGTAACCTCCGGGGGGACCGGGAATGCGGTTTTAGCGGGCTGGGTATTCTCGGCCGTTTGGACGGTGTTGACAGAGATGGATTGCTCCTGACCGGCTTGGGCTTGTCCGGACTTGGTGTTCTCGGTGGCTTGCTCCTCATTTTGAGAAGTCTTGACTGAGGACTCAGTGACCTTGACAGCCTCGGTGTTCTTAACTTGGGCCACACTTGCCTCCTGGCTCGGCTGGCCGTTCTCAACACTACCAGCCTGCGCGGGAACAGGCTCAAGCGGCGGCCTCACGAGGCCCTTGCCGTTCTGGGGCGCAGGCGACGAAGGCGCCGAGATGGGTGTGCGCGGTGAGTTCTTGTGGATGCGGAACACGCCGCCGGTACCGCCAAACTTGTCGTTGACGGCGCCAAAGTAGACCTTCTTGATCTGGAGCTGACGCAGCAGCGACGCGCACATGACGCACGGCTCGACCGTGACGTAGAGCGTGCACTCGCGGATGATGGAGATGTCAACGCGGGGCGCGGGATGCAGCTTCTGGCCGTAGGGGTAGATGTGGCCGCTGCGAGGATCGACGTTGCCCCAGGACTGCTCTTGGTCGCCCTCAGGCTTCGCGTCCGTTCCAGGTCCGTATGACAGCAGGGCACAGATGGCCATCAGCTCGGCGTGGCGGGTACCGTTCCGGGTGATATTGGTGGCATTCATGCCGCGAGCGATGACACGGCCATTGTGAACAAGCACGCAGCCGACGGGCGTCTCGTTGGTCCGGAGGGCAAGCCTGGCCTGGAAAGGAAGTCAGCGAGGTGGAGGAAAGACAAAACGAGGCAATAGAGGTAGCAAAGAACTACTCACCACATCGAGCGCCTCCCTCATGAACCGGCTGTGCATGGCCCGCTCCGCTTTTTGGGTGGAGCTTTCGTTCTTGGGCTGAACCTGCGTTGTTACCGTGTCTGCTGCTGGCGACTCCGTGGTGGCTGTGGATGCCGAGGCCTCGTTTCCAGTTCGAATGCCCTCCTGTTGCCAATTGTCCAGCTCCACGAACTCAGTGATCTGCGGTTTGTTGTCATTTGTCGAACCCTGAAGACCAGTTGACGAAGCAGCAGCGGCCTCTTGACCATTCTCAGCAGTGGCATCGTTGACAGAAAGCCCAGCAAGCTTGTCAGTCAGTGCATTGTCCGAGCCGGCCGGAAGGGACTCCTCCGTAGACCGGTTCTCCTTGTTTTCCTCGGGGCTCAAGGTCGCCGGAGTAGCCGACTCACGAGGGACAACAGGCTTAACCCGAGCAGGCTGAGCCAGGACAGACGCATACGTAGAAGCCGGAGCCATCGTGCCAGTTGCGCCGTCGTCGTCACTCTGGCTGGTAGTCACACCTTCGCCGCTGGGGGGGACAGAGTTATCGTGGTCGTCGGGTGTAGCTGGGACTTGGGTATTTTGGTTGCCGGAGTCGGCAGTGTCCTTGTTTTCGGTTGCTGCGATGTCGGTCGAACTATCGTGAACCTCGTGGTCCTGCGAATTGAGATTCTGTGCCGGGTCGGGTTGCGGATTGAGATCGAGATCGAGATTAACCTGGTCGGTTTCCTTTGGAGGAGGGGTCGAGGTTGAAGATTGCGGAAGAGAGAGAGTGGAAGTCGATGCCGAGGAAGGGACAGGTTTCGAGGTTGCAGAAAACGAAGAGGATGAACCGGAAGAAGGTGTCTGGTTTTGTTGAAGGGTCCGCAGGAAAGAGAGGCCTGGAAGGCGACCCATGTGTCGCAGGAGAGTGGTCAAAGGAGAAAGAAAGACGGACTGCAGGAACGCGGAGGTTTGTCGACCCACGGCCCAGAGGCCCTGGAATATGGTACCTGCCATAATCCTTCTTGCCTTTTCCCCCTCTTTTCGTTTTGCTTCCAACTCGCGGAGCGCCGAGAAGAGGGATTCTCAACCCCCCCTTCTCACGCACCACTTCACCCAACGCACGTCTGCCAACAACCCTCCGATCAACCCTCCGTCACCCTCAACCTGGAACCTGGTCGGTGATTCTGACTCGATGACGTTGTTCAAGTGTCAACTCTTGAGAGAGGGCAAGTCGGTGAGTTTTGCTCAAAGAGAAAGCAACAGAAAGACACTCCGTATGTGCAGCCCATGGGTTGAGAGACCGTTTGGGAAAGACACACAATGTTTAACACCCAGGGTTGGCTGGCTCACTGGTGATGAACGGGCATAATCATGTCGGAAAAGTGGTTGTCGGTGCGCTGTTCATGTCGGACTCATTCATCCAAAGGACGTTGCTGAAACGGATGAATCACAGACAAAACATTCTGTGTTGTGACACAGATTTTCAACAACGTTTGAGTGTGAAAGGACTGGCAATAAAGTGTGAGTGAGACATCGGAGTGAAGTGGATCTTACAAAGTCTAGATTTTTCGTTTGATGGATCTACTGTGAAAGATTTCGATACAACGATCTGCCAGACGGCATGGATGTCATATGAACACACTATCGGGGTGTTCATCGCAAGACCCCGATATGTAGGTACCCGAAGAGCAAACGGCACAGAGAACCTCCTCCAAGGAGCAGCTACGTTCAGTCTCAGTCAAGTCGGGACAAGCAAGATTTAAAAAACGGCGGCCTGCAAGGACCTCTCAATTGACAATCTCTCTCCAAACTACCACGACCAGCAGCAAGCTCCTCAACCCGTGCCCAGTAACCGCAGCACTTCACTCGAAAAACAACAGCCCACCACCTTGTCGTCAGAGAGCAGGAGGACGAGCCAGCCCTCGCAGCCCACCAAGAAGAATCGTCCAGCTTCCCAAACCCCAAGCAGAAAGGTACAGAAGACACAACCAGTAGCAGCAGTAATCTCCAAAAACCCAGGGTATGATCCAACAGCAGCAGGAACAGGAAGAAAAGGACGACGACATGCCTCAAAACTCCAAACCCAGGGGTATCATCATGATCGTAACCATCATCATCATCATCATCGCAATGCTCAATGCTATAGCCCGTAGGAACCGTAACCGTAACCATAACCCAAAAATGCAACCCAAATGCAATGCCCAAAACCCAAACCGTCACAAAATGATGTGCTTTGTTACCTATCGCCATCAACACACACCATGACCTGCAAGGTGGTAGCCGTGGTGGCATCGGGAACAACTATAGCCCCGATGCCAGAAGCAGCAGCGGACGCATGGACGACAGTTGCCGCCGCGCGAACCGCGAAGCCGCCGACCACATATCGGAGATGGTCGGCTGCTGTTGCTGAATCTTGGACTTGACATTGTCGACGGACGCAGGCGTTGATGATGATGATAGCGACGATGATAGCGATAGGCTTGTTGTGACGAGAAGGAGGAGGGAGTTGCAAAGAAGGCGCTGGGCGAGGTGGTGGTCCAGGCTAGTAGCAGAGAACGACGACGAAGACGAGGACGAGGACGACGACGATCCCGCCAGGGCTGTGCGCAGCAGCAGGGGCGCGACCACGCACAGGAGCGAGACAAGACCGACCGCGGCAAGCTGGAAGGAAGAAGAAGAAGCGACGTCGCGCGCGCTGCGATTTTTGAGCAGCGAAACGCCAGCGACGGGCTGGGAATTCTTCTCCTCCTTGCCAGCAACGTTGCACCGGGTCGGGGATTGTTGTTGTTGCGTCGACGGGGACGACGCGAGCGACTTGTCATCGGACCAAGCGGCGGCGGCGGCGTTGTGACGCGTTGTCGGGGATTTATTATTGACGACGGTGGTGGCGCGGGAGGTGTGACGGACGGTCGACTTGGAGTCACCGCTCTCTGCAGTGCTCACGACGACATGACGGCCGACACAATTCCATGAGCCAAGTTCGCCACCTGTTGACGACGAGCTTATCGTGGCTGTTGCACGCGCTGCCGGTTGACTGTAACTAGCAGGCGGTGCATTGACTGGCACCCTGCGGCCTGGTGATGTTATCCTAGGTCGAGTGGGTGAGCCACGACTAACTGACGACTGAGGCATGTTGGCAACCACAGTGCTGGCGTTGTTGTGACGAGCGGCGGCGGCGACGACGGCGACCTCAGAGGACTCGGAGCCATTGACATCAACGTGCCTCCGAAGTGCACCGCTCTCCTGACGCAAGACAGCACCGTTGCTGTGATAGGCGGCCACTCCGCTGCCGTTGTGATTCGTGGCAGCTAGTTCTCGAGACTGTTGTAGTATACCTCCAGATCCTCCAGGTTCATAATACCACGAGACGTCGGCGGTTGACGCCGAGATGTTGCGATTGCCGCCCGCCGGCTGCGCGCTGGCGGGTGACCGAGCAACACCAACAACGTCGCTTGTCCAGACGCGTGGCGAGGCGTACGCTGGCGACATGCCCGTGGCGGAGGACTGCGGCGACGCTTGCTGGCTTCCGAGATCCCTCATCTGGAAGACCGGGTCTTCATCCAAAACCTCAGCCGGCGGCGAGTAGAGGTTGAAGTCGACGTAGTCGGTGCCAAGGGCGACGCCCGGGTTGAGGTACGGGAGGTTCAGATCGAGACCACCATCGGCAACAACATCCACCGGCGAGATGTTGGTCGTAGCCGGAGACCCGCGAGAGCCGGCCGGAGTGTAAGGAGTCAAGATCTGAGAAGGCGAAGTGGCGCTGGAGCCAACGCTCGGCGAGACAAAGCTGTCGAGGTCGAAGTTGTCAAAGACAAAGTCGTCGAAGACAGGCTCGGCAGCAGCAGCCGCAAGCGCCACCTGGTCCTGGTCAAGGGTCACGAACTCGTTCCAGAGGGCGAGGTCGTCTGGAAAGCTCAGGTCTACCGCCGGGACCGCGACCGCCTCAGGAGCTGGGGCAGCGGTTGGGCCGGCGGCGAAGTCGACCGGAACATCGACCGCACTAGGTGATGACGACGCTTGCGCGGCAGTCTTTGTCCGCTTGGCGGGCTTCTGCTCCTGCTGCTGGACCGAGGCCAGCGAGGCGGCAGCGCGCTTACGGTGCGAGGGATCGCACCTGACCTTCTTCCTCCGGCACGTGTCGCAGGCCTTGATGATGCGCATCAGGTGGGCGTGGTCGCGCTGCTCCTTGGTCTTGCAGCCGCGAGAGGCCGAGTTGGTGACGTCCCGGCCATCCTTGGTCAGGATGCGCATGCCCGGGTGGTTGGAGAAGTCAATGGTCGACGCCCGCGAGGTGACGGCGGACTTCTTGGAGACAGACGCGCGCGCCTTGGGCCTGGCCTCAGAGGCAGCAGGCGACTGAGCCCACGAGCCCTCAGAAAGGACAGGAGAGTTCCCAAAGCTGGACGAGTAGCCCGAGTCGACAAAGGTCGAAACCGAGGTGGCAGGCGAGGCGGTGACGGAGGTCGCAGGGGCAGTGGGGACGGGGTAGAACTTGAAGTTCTCGCCGGTCCGGCGCGAATACTCAAAGAAGTCCATGGAAATGTGAGCGCGCTTGTCCTGGATCGAAGCAGGTCCAGGGAGCAGAGCGTGAATCATTTCATCGAGCTCGGGGGTTCCCAGAGCGGGCAGCCCTGCCAATCGTTAGTGTTGGTCTACGAATGAATGTCTATCAAGATGGGAAAAGCCGTACAAATCAGGGCAGCTCCGAGCGCCGGCTGGCACACGGAGAAGCCGCTGAAGGCGCCGACGGATCCCTGTCGGGCCATTACGGCAGTCGAAGCGGGTAGCTTGTAAACGATTTGCGGTGGTGGTGAAGCCAAGGTGGCGTTGGCGTCGACGAAAGGAACTTTGGCACTCGGTTTTGCCAGGTCAAGTTCACGAGGGCAAGCACTCGGAACGGTCGGGAACGGACTTGTGATTTGGTGTTGATCCAAGATGTCCTGGTGGCAGTACACCACAGGCGAACGGTGGTACACAAGTTCGGCGTCAGCGTCAGCAGCTGGTTGCAGGGGGGAAGGCCAACAAGGCCAATGTGAGTGATGGGGGGGGTTGTCGCGGCGAGAGTCGAAACAGCTGTGGCAAAGCTAGACCTGGATGGCCGTTGGCAGTCTCTAACGTCAGGTCCGTTTCCCGTGGAGGAGAAAGAGAGGAAAGACTCGAGGTGATCCGAAGGAGTCAGGCCGATATTTCACTGCCGTCCTCGATTCCAAGAGCGGATGGGTCGTGAAGGCGCAGCGATGCTCGTCCGGCCCCATCTCATCGGCGAGATGAATTAGGAATAGCGCCATGCGGGAGGGCAGGGGTATATAAGAGCAAGGCTGGGATCATTAACTGTAAGACAGTAAGATAAGCAGGTCATAAATATGTTGACTACGACAAGATATTAGATTAGCCCCTGAAAGTCATATCCCTGTCTGGGGCGGAACCATGACCTGCATGGCTGCACAGCTCGGCGAGCCGTTTCCTGGCAGAGCACGGCTCCACACGCCCTCTCTCACCAAATGCCTGCATCTCCAACGCTGCTGACCCGAGGCATCGAGAACCGTTTCATTGGCCCAGCAGACGATGAGTCAAGCTGCTGGCCAATCCTGGAAGGTCGTCGCCCTGTTTCACGGGTGGTATTGCGGGAAGACGGGAACAGAGGAATTGAGTTTGGGGACGCGTTGTGGAGGTTTGATGGGAACGTTGCCATCTCTCCTGGAGTTCATGACTATGGAGTAGATGATGTCGGCTCCAGGTCACACCTAGGAGATAGATTTGCCAGTAAGAACTTGGAATGCTGCTCCAATCCCTCGACAGCCATCTCCAATGCCTCCAAACACAGCTTGGGCCTCCAATTTTGACAATCAATTTCCCTGGGCCATGCCATTTCTCCCAAGAGCAACGTCAAAACGAGAACAATCCGATGAAGCAAAGAATGCCTCGCGGATGGAACGAAACAAAACAGGGCTGGGATTGAGCCGGGGTCTGGGGCGGAGGCCTGCGGCTTGGCTCGATTGGGCCCCACTGGGCTGGTTCACTCAGATTCATCTTCGGTTCCCAGTCCTCCACCACATCCAGTCAGCAACACACAGAACCCCGAAAGGCTGCATGAGATGACTCTTCACTTCTTTCGCATATGACCAAATATTGTTGGGAAGGCGATAGATCCCGCCTCAGGTTATCAAGGAATACTCTTGTAGCTTCTCGACAAATGGTCCTGCAGTTCTCCCTTCCTTTCATGCTTACGCTTGATGTTCTAGGCCATCGGACAAGCCACAGCTGGATCCGAGCATGACGGTAGCTTGGCAGCGGGTAGAACCTGATGTGGCAGTGCCATGTGAGCGTTGATGTTCCTCTGATCCAGCCTCAAAGCCACCAATTACCAAGAATGGAAGTCCTGGGCATGGGTCAGGTATCCTGGATCATCCAAACATCAACACAAACAATCCTCTCTCGAGGTGTGAAACAAAACAGAGTTGTCCCTTATCTTGTTCCGACAAGATAGCCAAGGGCATGACACCTGCCGGACCGTAAAGAGGCATCATGCAGATGACCAATTCCTTGACGCCTAATAGTTCCCCGTGAGACGGTGTACTCATCCTGGATACAGCAGGAAGTAGGTAGACTGACCAACACACAGAGTCTGAGGCTCAATAAACAAATCTCTTGAGCATCTCACGAAGTTTGTACTGGAGCTTCATGCAGGTGGCAAGGGGAATGAGGTGACCAGCGTACAAGGCTACGAAACCACAAGATCATGTGGACATCTGCCTGACAAAGGCTCAGAGTCCAACTCTCTTGAGATGCATCAACCATCCAGGAGTCTTCATACCTCATTCCCATCTAATCTCTTTCCTATCTACCAAGTCCTTTCCACAATCCTCCCAAACCAGTCCGGCGACGTGCTCAGACCCAAATCCATTTGGCAATTCCGCGATCCCACACATTACTGCATAAGCCCCTCCGCCGTAGGCAGAGGAATCGCCTTGTACAAGAGAATCAAAGCTGAGTGGGACTCGCCACCGCCAGCAAGGGCATCGATCTTGTCCGCCGTGACCTCGGACACCTTGTCGTCGTTGAACCACCACCACTTGCCGTCCTCCTCGCCGACCTTGCCCGTGGCAGGGTCCTTCGGGGCCGTCTTCTTGACGTAGGCCGTGTAGTGGCCACTGTCGGCGCTGGCGCCCTGGTGGGTCACGACGGCGCGCAGTTCGTAGATGCCCGACTGGTTGGCGCCGTCGTCCTTGCGAAGCTCGGGGTCGATGAGGGCGTTGAGCTCCTTCTTCGCCTCGAGGATCGCCGCCTCCTTCTCGGCATCCCATTCGGCGTCCGTCTTGTACGTCTCGGTCATGGCGACATCGCCGTCGCCATCCTTCTTCTTTTCCTCCTTCTTTTCCTCGCCCTCCTTCTTGGCCTCGTCCTTCTTCTCGCCTGAGACCTCGCCATCCAGCAGCGGGTTCTTCTTGCGGCGCTTGCGGGCACGCTCCACGTCCTCCTCCTCCTTGCGCACCTCGCGCACCTTGTCGCGGACGGGGATCAGCGCCTTCTTGAGCTCGTCGGTGCAGAACTCAATGGCATCCAACTCATGAGGGAATGTGACCTTGCGCATGATCTTGGCCTTCTTTTGCACATCCCGCTTCCAGAAGAAGCGCACGAAGTGCACCGTCAGGTACTTGGGAAGGCGCGAGATACGCGAGGTCTTGGTGTACGTTACATCGCGGCCAAGGACCTCGGAGCGCTTTTCGATCTTCTCAGTCAAGCCCTCGACAAGACCGTCGCGAAGGTGTGCCGTCGTGTTGCCGATGTGGCAATTCAGCTTGAGGAATTGCTCGCGTGACGACGTAGGTTGTTCGCCGGCCTCGCGGGCCGCAGGGTCGTCGCATTCGAGCGTCGTCGAGAACTCGCCGGCCACATACTTGTCGATGAAGCCCTGGGCGTTCGAAGAATCGGCGCCGTCCGGAGTCGGCAGCTTGAGCTTCTGCCTGAGCTGGGAGATGATCTGCGACCAGGCCTCTTCAGCGTCCTGCTGCGCGTATCCTGGCCCTTTCCTGGAGCGCTCAGCAAACTGGGGGAAGGTGGTCCGCAGCGCATTCAAGAAGGCGAACGGCACGACAGCCCCCGTGGTCTCGGACATCTCCTTGTAGAGATCCTTCAGCTGGTTTGTAATGTCCAGCTGTGGGATCTCAGACATGGAGGTGTGTTTGTGATGGGTAAGTGTTTCCTGGAGTTCCGGGATGGCACGCATGGCTTGCAGGGTGGCGTTGAGGTAACATGTGTTGCCCAGGTTAATCAAGCCAGCCGGAGTGGCATTGGCTTGCTGGGCCATCTCGGCCTCGGTCATGTCCTCGAGGAACTTGATCTTCTCGGTCGGACGGGTGATGGCGGCGCCGCTATCGCCGGGAGTGCCCATCATCATGATGACCTGGCCGGGCTTGAGGCCCAGTTTGCTCAGGTCGGTGTCATCCTTGAGTTGGCCGCCCTTGACGAGGATCTTCTGGCGTTCAGGCTCGACGCCGGTTAAGCTGTAGAGCTGGTATTTCAGGACCTCGCCGGTGGACGAAGTGTCGACCTCGACGTCGTACTTCTTGCCCTGGTGCTTTATTACCACTGGAAGTAAAAGTCAGCAGGAAGACGCCACGGAGAGTGGGGGATATCCTTCGAAGCTGCGTACCGTTGACGGTGGACATCCTGGAGAGGTCAGTGACTATGGGAAGAGGGGCAGTTGGTGTTGGTGGGAGAAGAGATCAGGGAGAGAAAGGGCAGACTTTATAAAGACCGTTGCGGAGGAAAGGCCACAAAGTCGGATTAGCCAAGTTTTGGTCGATCAAAAATGAGTCTGGTACTCGTAGCCGTTCTCCTGTTTGTCGTCGGTGGCGGTGGATGGTTTGCAAGTTGAAGAAGGGAAACAGATTGGCGGGGCCCAAGATGGGATGAATGCTGATCAATCCAGGGTTCGGGTTGACACTTGCGGCCCAACGCCACGTCTGCAAGGCTGCAGCCTGGAGATGTCAATTAGATAAGCACAACTGCCCCACCAAACCCCTGCCACGGCGCCCCTCCTCCCCACTGTTCCGCCTGGTGCTCCCGCTGCTGGGCTCGCCGCCAAGAAACCCCTAGGAACCTTACTGGGCCAACACCAACGTCCATCAACAACCACTTCCAACACTCCCAACTCTGCGACAAGACGATTAGGGCAGCCTTTGCTGGACTTGGGCGCCGCTTGCAGCATAAACGACCATGGTAAGCTGCCATAATCACAATTAGCTGATAAACGCTAACCCTCGCCCGCAGTCGCAGTCTCTCCGCCCCTATCTCCAAGCTGTCCGCAGCACCCTGACAGCTGCCCTCTGCCTCTCCAACTTCGCTTCCCAGACTGCCGAGCGCCACAATGTCCCCGAAGTCGAGGCTCGGACATCACCCGAGGTTCTTCTCACACCTCTGACCATTGCCCGCAACGAGAACGAGCGGGTCCTCATCGAGCCCAGCATCAACAGCGTCCGCGTCAGCATCAAGATCAAGCAGGCCGACGAGATCGAGAACATCTTGGTCCACAAATTCACACGCTTCCTGACTCAGCGCGCCGAGTCGTTCTTTATTTTGAGGAGGAAACCCATCAAGGTAGGGCTTCTCTGGATTTGGCCTCGGACGCCTCGGACGGATGCTAACAGATTGTGCTTCAGGGCTACGATATTTCCTTCCTCATCACCAACTTCCACACCGAAGAGATGCTCAAGCACAAGCTGGTTGACTTTATCATCCAGTTTATGGAGGAGGTGGACAAGGAGATTTCCGAGATGAAGCTATTCGTAAGGTCCTCCCAATCACCATTTCTGGTACAATGGCTAACAACACTCTAGTTGAATGCTCGGGCACGGTTGGTAGCCGAGTCGTTCTTGACAGAAGTAAGCATCTCCCCAATCGCCGTCCTGCTCTTCTGTTCTGCGATTCTAACTTGTGCAGTTCGACTGAGTAAACCTCAACGGCATCATGACACGCCAATCGGGCTCGGATGTGAGGAAGGTTGCTGCCCAGACCCGAGTTGTTCATGCCAGAGGACAACCGCCCGTTTGCCATATATCATGTTTTAGACACCTCAAGACCACAGTAAGGGCGCCAAGTTCTCACTCCCTTAAATCCATGGCGGAAAGGTCTTAGGGAGGCTCATTGCTTCTTCTCCGCCAAGTTGCGCTTGAGAAGACAAATAAAATCATTTACACGTTTGACTACCGTTCAGATCATGTCCATATTCAATGTTTGGGATCACTATGTTCTTGCCTCCTCGATGTTGCCAGTATCTGTTAATTGAGTCCGCTCACTGCTGCCAAGTAGCAGCTGTGGAAGTGCCTCTCCCCAAGATTCATGTCCCTTGAGGTTTCCAGAGTGCTCGTGAGGTCAAGTTGGATGTGCCTGGTGAAGCCAACAGCTGGTACATACCAGGGCTTTTTCTCTACTTCTCATGCCAGACGATCTTTCGCTGGCTGATTGCTAAACCAAGGCACAGAGAAAAGTCAGGGGTTGGTGCCGCCGTTGTCTGAGTGCTCGACGGCGGGTAGAAGGTGAGGTGTTCTCGGCACGTCTCCCACAGATCCCCCGTTCATTGGGATTCGATTACGGAACCACAAGCACCGGCTCAGAAGGGACACACTGAATGAGTTGCTGTGGACCTCAGTCTGAAATGCCTATTAGGCATCCTGTTCGCATTGTTTATTGTGGCCTTATCCCCTACAGTGTAAACAAAGCATTGGCCGTGTAGGTCCAAGCTTCTGCTTTGTGCCCACGCGTCTCTGCACCCACCACCCTCCTGGCCGACCTCGAGGATTGAAATTCCCCTCCCACTTCCGTTTCCCTCCTCTTTCTTCCTTTCTTCCTCCAACGACGTCACACCCGACCGAGGTAAGCCCACCACCACAGCCACCATTGACTTCAACACCGTCGACGACCTCGAAGATATTCTGTATCTTCAGCTTTTCTGACTTTTTCTATTTTAGATCGTTACACTCACCATCGCTCCCGCTGCACAAGGTATGTGATGTTTTCATTTCCTCCCTGCCCCTCCTCCGCCGAGATGGTTGGCCCCTCGGGTCACCACCACAACGATGAGCTACCACACTGCCCTAGAGTCCGACAACGCATGACTTTTGTTGTGCCTTCAAGAATTCTTGATCACCACAGTCGTTCTCGTGGTCTGGGCATCTTCGCTGCGTGTTCTGCTTCGTCGTGGGGTGTCCGAGTCGCATCCATCTTGAGATTGCGCTCCTCGATCCCTTCACAGTTCCTCCAGCCACTGCCTCATCCCGTGTTCATTTGATCCCAACGCTGTAGGGCCTGGGGTTAAACTTCAACTTGGCATTCCAAAACCACTGTCTGCTTTCGCTTCCTGTCCTGTTCTCATGACCGCCGCGTGTTCCTGGTGCTAACAGAGTCTCCAGCAACCTTCAAACAGTAAGAGCACCGTTCCTCTCATCTTGTCAAGCACCATCGTCCCTGGCCCTCGATGCTCATCTGCCCTCTCCGACACGCAAACCATCATACCCCTCCTCTGACCCAAGTTCCCTTGGGTACTCATGGCGCTTGACAATGGGACGTTGGCTAACATGCTATCTAACAACCACGCATAAGTTTTTTTTCTTTTCTTTAAAAAAAGAAAATCATCAAGATGGCGCCTCCCGCCGAGGGTGGGGGCCCGTTCGCCGGTTCTCCGGCTCCCCGCGGCTTCGGCCGCTGTCCTGCCGCTGCCCCGGCTCAGGACGGGCTGCTCTCCCCTCTGGCCGCTCGCCGCAACACGGTGGCGGCCAGGGGCGCGCGTCCCCTCTCGGTAAGTTGTTTACTTCGCACCTCCGCCCTTGTTCCAGTCGTGCTGACCCGTTTGAACCCATTCAGCCCGAGGAGCGTGCCGAGATGCTCGGCGCGCTGGCCGGCCATTTGGCCGGAAACTTTGGCGTAAGTGAGCCCGTCCTAAGCACAATTCTCCGACCCTCTTTGATGTTTCTGCCGCACTTCTTCTCCCCTTTCGTGCCACTTTGAGACCGCAGGCGATCTGAAAAACCATGTGCTTCAAAGCCGGTCTGCTGCACGCGGACGGGCCTTTGAGGCACGCGGAACCAAGAATCTTCTTCGCGGCCACCCCCATCACTGCCGCCTTTGCTGTTGCCCCCTTCAGACGCACCTCTTTGATGCTTCCCTCGATGAACCCGACAAAAGACAGGATGGCTGACCATGATTAGTCCCGTATCGCGGAGCACCCCCAGCCGGGGCTTGCCCTGGCTGGGTTCGCGACGCCGGCTCGCCGCCGGTCGTCGACATTCGCGCCGGCCTCGTCGGCTGGCTTGGGCGTTGCGCCCACCACCCCTCAGGGGGTTTCTGCGGCGGCGGGCGGCTTCGCCACCCCGCTGGCCGGTGCGTTCGGCGGTGTCGCCGGCGTGCTTTCGTCCTTCGTGGACGGTACGCCGTCCACCGCCGGCGTTCGCGGGGGGGTCTGCGAGACCCCCCTCGCAAATTATATTTTTTCTCCGGGCGAGCACGTCCGGACCGAGCCGCGCAGCTTTGCGCCTCGGGCCGGCGTCTCGCCCTCCGCCGTTGGTTTCGCCGCCGCCGCGGCGAAGGAGGAGGTGAGTTCTTATTTTCTTTTTTTTTTT